>NC_057798.1:433627796-433642011 GCF_018294505.1 Triticum aestivum | reverse complement strand
GGAGAACACCGCACATCAGTTCAAAGGGTCTGCTACCATTCATGATTTCATTCGCTTGCAACCACCTACTTTTCATCATTCCATCGAGCCACTCGATGCAGATGACTGGCTCCGTAGCATCACTCATAAGCTGCGTTCTGCGAACGTAGCTGAAGATGACAAGGTCACCTATGCCACATACCACCTGGAAGGTCCTGCTAGTCTTTGGTGGCAGAACTATGAGGCTATGCTTCCAGCTGGCCAGATTCCTACCTGGAAGGATTTCACTGAGTCTTTTCGCGAGCATCACATTCCCCAGGCCCTCCTTGATCGCAAGAGAGAAGAGTTCTGTAATTTCACCCAGAGTAAGATGGCTGTTGATGCTTATAGCAGAGAGTTCGAGAACCTCGCCCGTTATGCCACAGAAGAAGTGTCCACGGACGCCAAGAAGCAGGCTAGGTTCCGGAAGGGTCTCAACCCCAAGTTGCGTCGTGATCTCCACCTGCATCATTGTGATACATTCCAAGCCCTTGTGAACAAGGCCATCAATGCAGAGACAGCTCAACTCACTTACGAGGAGTCTCGTAAGCACACCCGTGATTTGGGATCTTCCTCCGGTTCTAGTTCTCAGAAACGCCGGATTTGGGTTCCAAACTCCGCTCTTCCTTCCGGTTATGCACCGAGGCCATCCTATGTGGTGCCTCCCCCAGCTCAGTCATATGTTCCACCCAGGCCTACTGGTAGACCGCTTGTCAGTGCGGATCCACGTCCAACCTCAGGGACTTGCTTCACATGCGGGAAGCCAGGACACTATGCACGTGACTGCTCTCAAACTAGTTATGCTCCACCCAAGGCCGAGAAGACTGTTGGCTGTATTAAGCCATCATGCAAGATGATCAGTGTCAAGTCAGTTCCCACTGAACGTGGACGTGTGCATCACGTCTCAGCTAAAGACGCTCATGATGATCCAGATGTCGTTCTTGGTACCCTCCTTGTCAATTGTCACCCAGCATCAGTTCTATTCGATACTGGAGCATCTCACTCCTTCATTTCTGAAGGCTATGCTCGTTTGCAAGACATGTCATTTTGTGATATGCCAACTCCGCTTGAAATCCAAACCCCAGGGTCTAGATGGCAGACCACCAGAATCAGCCATGGTAATAAAATCCTTGTTGATAGACTTGTATTCCTTGCATCACTTGTAGCCCTCAAGTCCTCAGATATTAACATCATCTTGGGTATGGACTGGATGACAGCTCATCATGCCAAGGTTGATTGTTACACAATATCTGTTCAACTTACACACCCATCTGGCAAGATAGTCACCGTCTCCACTAGAGTTGCAAAGCGTCAGCTCTATTCTCTTAATGCCAGCCCTCTTCCAGACCTTGAAGATATTCCGGTAGTCCGTGACTTTCCGGATGTCTTTCCAGAGGAACTGCCAGGTGTTCCACCTGACAGAGATGTAGAGTTCGTCATAGGTCTTATCCCAGGAACAGCTCCAATCTCCCGGAGACCTTACAAGATGGCACCCCTAGAACTAGCCGAGCTTAAGAAACAACTCGATGAGTCCTTGCAAAAGGGTTTCATCCATCCTAGTTCTTCTCCTTGGGCTTGCCCTGTCCTCTTTGTCAAGAAGAAAGACGGTACGGACCGGATGGTCGTTGATTATCGTCCCGTTAATTTGGTCACGATAAAGAACAAGTATCCGCTCCCCAGGATCAACGACCTGTATGATCAGCTCGCTGGATCCTCAGTCTTCTCCAAGATGGATTTAAGGTTAGGATACCATCAAATCAAAATCAGAAATGGGGACATTCCCAAGACAGCTTTTGTCACTCGTTATGGTCAGTACGAGTACACCGTCATGTCCTTTGGTCTAACCAATGCTCCAGCTACATTCTCCCGCTTGATGAACTCGATCTTCATGGAGTACTTAGATAAGTTCGTCGTGGTTTACCTCGATGATATTCTTATTTACTCGAAGAACGAGGAAGAGCATGCCGAACATCTTAGACTTGTGTTAGAAAAACTCAGAGAGCACCGCCTTTATGCCAAGTTCTCCAAGTGTGAATTTTGGTTGCCAGAAGTGACCTACCTAGGCCACGTAATCTCTGGTAAGGGCATTGCTGTCAATCCCGAGAGAGTTCAAGCCGTTCTCGATTGGACTCCACCTGAGACTGTTAAACAAGTTAGGAGTTTCCTTGGTCTAGCCAGCTATTGTCGCCGCTTTGTTGAAAACTTCTCCAAAGTAGCCAAACCCCTCATGGAACTTCTCAAGAAAGATAAAAAGTTCGAGTGGTCCCCACAGTGTGAGTACAGTTTTCAGGAACTGAAAAGACGCCTGACTTCTCCTCCCATACTTGTGCCACCGGATTTCACTAAAGACTTTATTATCTACTGCGACGCCTCACGACAGGGACTAGGTTGCATTCTTATGCAGGATCGTCATGTGATTGCCTATGCATCCCGACAGTTGCATCCACATGAGGAGAATTATCCTACCCATGATCTAGAGCTTGCAGCCGTAGTCTATGCACTCAAGACCTGGCGACATTACCTTCTTGGTAAATGTTGCGAGATCTACACCGATCACCAGAGTCTCAAGTATATCTTCACCCAACCGGATCTGAACCTTAGGCAAAGACGTTGGCTGGAGTTGATCACAGATTATGATCTAGGGATTACCTACACCCTAGGCAAAGCCAATGTCATGGCTGATGCGCTAAGCCGTAAATCCTATTGCAACAATCTCATGTTGCAGCAAGGCCAACCACTTCTCCATGAGGAATTCTATAAGCTTAATCTTCACATAGCTCCTCGCGGATTTCTTTCTACTTTGGTGGCGAAACCTGATCTTGAGGATCAGATCATAACTAGCCAGCAATATGATACGGGTATTCCTCGTATCAAGGATAACGTTAAGAAGGGAGTTGCTGGTAGTTTCTCTGTTGATGCTCGAGGTGTTGTTTTCTTTGGAAACCGCCTAGTGGTCCGCAAGAAGCAACATCTTCGACAATTGATTCTTAAGGAGGCGCATGAATCTCCTCTCACGATTCATCCCGGTAGCACTAAGATGTATCAGGACCTACGCCAGAGGTTCTGGTGGACTAGGATGAAGAGAGAAATCGCCGACTTCGTTGCTAAATGTGACGTTTGTCGTCGTGTTAAGGCAGAGCATCAAAGACCTGCTGGCACCCTTCAGCCTTTAGCTATTCCTGAATGGAAATGGGATAAAGTTGGTATGGACTTCATCACCGGCTTTCCCAGGACCAAGAGAGGGAATAACGCTATCTTCGTAGTCGTTGATCGTCTTTCCAAGGTGGCTCACTTCCTTCCTGTTCGAGAGAGTATCACTGCTAGTCAGCTTGCTGACTTATATATTTCTCGAATAGTATCACTTCATGGTGTTCCACTAGAGATCAATTCAGACCGTGGCAGTATTTTCACTTCTCATTTCTGGGAGAGTTTCCAAACTGCCATGGGAACCCATCTTTCTTTCAGTACCGCTTTCCACCCTCAGTCGAGTGGTCAGGTGGAACGGGTCAATCAAATTCTCGAAGACATGCTCAGAGCTTGCGTTATCTCATTCGGTATGGATTGGGAGAAATGTCTTCCTTTCGCCGAGTTCGCTTATAACAATAGCTATCAATCCAGCCTCAAGAAAGCTCCTTTTGAGGTTCTCTATGGACGAAGATGTCGAACACCGTTGAACTGGTCAGAAATCGGTGAAAGACAATTCTTTGGACCGGACATGATCCAGGAGGCAGAAGAGCAAGTTCGCATCATTCGTGAGAATTTGAAAACAGCCCAGTCTCGTCAGAAAAGCCAGTACGATCGTCATCATAAGGTTATGACTTATGAAATTGGCGACCAAGCTTACCTTCGGGTTACTCCTTTGAAGGGTACCCATCGTTTCGGTATCAAGGGCAAGTTGGCTCCTCGTTACATTGGTCCCTTTCGCATTCTCGCTAAACGAGGAGAGGTTGCCTACCAATTGGAACTACCCCCACATCTTTCTCGAGTTCATGATGTCTTCCACGTCTCTCAACTCAGGCGTTGCTTCTCGGATCCCATCCGCGGAGTGGACCACGAAACGCTTGATCTCCAAGATAACCTCACATACCGAGAGTACCCGGTTCGCATTCTTGATCAAGCAGAGCGTGTCACTCGACGTCAGAACATCAAGTTTCTCAAAGTTCAGTGGTCTCATCATTCCGAGAGAGAAGCTACTTGGGAGCGAGAAGATCGTCTTCGACTGGAGTACCCCACTTTCTTTCCGTCGACCCCTGAATCTCGAGACGAGATTCTGTCAAGTGGGGGCGAGTTGTCACATCCCTAGTCTGGTATGACCTAGACTAGCTAGTCAGTTGTGCATCATATTTAAATTTCATTTAAATTTGAAATGAGGATTGGTGGAACCCTCAGAATCTTTTTTAAAAATGACCCAAATAAAAATTTCTCCAAAAGGATCCAAGAAAATGCTCATGATGCCCTCTGAAAATATTGGACAGAGATAAAAATCAAAACAATATTTTTAGGAGCTCATGGATATTTATTTTGGCCATTTGGATTAATTCGATAAATATTTGTATTGGAAATATATTTCTATATATAGGAAATATGGTCCAAAAATTATGCCAATTATAAAAGAGCTCTGGAATAATATATCTAGTTCCTGCAAAAATTGGCATAAGAAAATTAAATGATTTAATATATTTATTAAATCAAAACAAATGTCAGAAAAATTAGAAAACAAAAATAAAAGAAGGAGGGGCTTACCTGGGCCTCCCCCCCTGTGCGGCCCAGCTGGCCGGCCCAGCCGACTGGCTAGCGCCAGTCGTCCTCCACCTCCCGCCAGGAGGCCAGAGGCGTGTGGCCGGCGCGTGTGCACCGCCGTGCCGCCACGGCACCTGCCTGCCTGTCCTCCCCCTCGACGCCTGGACGTCCGGAACGTCGCCACGCGCTGCCCCGCACCGCTCTCACTCCCTCTCCCTCGCCCTCCTCCTCTCCCCTTGCTCTCTCTCCCTCTCACCCGAAGCACTGCCGCCGCCGCAGCTCGCCACCGACGCGCTCCCCGCCGTCCCCTCGCCCCTCCGTAGAGCCCCCGAGCTCCGCCGCGACCCCCTCTACCTCCTCGTCGAGCCAAGCAAGACGGAGCATCCCGTGGAGCCATCACCGTCGCCATCCTCGCCTCCGGCCGCCGTGGGTACTCGCCGTCGATTCGGGAGCTTCCGGGCATCCCCGACCTCGTCCTCGCGCTCGCTGGATCCGCGGTGAGCTCCTCCACCGTTCCCCTCTCTTCTCCCTCCCGTTCCTGTGCCGTAGCACCGCTCCCCACCACGGCCGAAGCCTCTCGCCGCCGTCCATGTCGCCGTCACCGTCTCGGCCCGCCTCCGCCCAAACCAAGCATCCCTTCGCGCTCCTGGTGCCACGAGGGTGCCGCCGAGCCCCTCAGGTGGCCTCCCCGTGCCCCGCAGCCCGATCCCGCTCGCGCCCGAACTCCGGCCGCCGCCCCGAGCTTCGCTCCGGCGAGCTCTGGCCTCCCCCGCTACTTCCACCTGCCCTACCAGATGCGCGAGAGCCCGGGCTACGCCCCGGTGCTCTCAGACGCCGTCCCCGTGGCCTGTGGCGCGGACTCCGCCGTGTCCAGAGGTCGCCGGCGGCGAGCCCCGTCACCTGAGCCCTGCCATGTGGGGCCGGCTAGTCAGGTGATTAGCTTAGTGCTAATCACCGTTAACTAACCCCCCCTGACACTGACAGTGGGCCCCGGTGCCCCCTAACCTCTTAATTAAACTAAATTAACCCCTGTTAACCCCCCCCCTGTCACTGACGTGTGGGTCCCACACGTCAGGTTTGACCCGGACCAGCCCAGTTGACCGCTGACGTCGTGCTGACGTCATGCTGACGCAATTATTTATTTTCTGGAATTAAAATAATTCAGAAAATCCAGAAAATGATTTAAACTTCAAAAATTCATAGAAATTCAACCGTAGCTCAGATTGAAATAATTTATATATGAAAAATTATCAGAAAAATGCAATCTTTCCATCTGTACTAGTTTCATGCATGACAAACCAACTTATACATGCTGAATATGGGAAAACACATTAGGGCATATATAAGAGACTTAATTTAGAAATGCATTTGAACCTTTGGTTCAAATGGACTTCAAACCAAATGTTTACTAGATGCATTAGTTCAAACAGCATCACATCTACATGCCATGTTCATGCATCATATTGTTGCATATGATTGTGTTTTGATTGCCGGCACCGTTCCTTCTCGATAGGTCCTGCTCCGGAGACGTTCCAGAGTACCTGTCCGTGAAGCAGTGCCTCCCTTGTTGATTACCAGGCAAGCAAACCCCCTTGTTCATTTCGATAAAACCCTACTCTCTCGCTCCTGCTCTCAGTTATTGCATTAGGACAACAACGATTCATCTGCTACTTTGTGCTGCGGTAGTTGAACCCCTTTCTCTGCATGACCTGTCATTGCCACAGTAAATAGTTGAAACCCACTAGCATGTGTAGGAGTTGATTGAAGCCACTGATGTGTTCCTACCATGCTATGCCTGCTATTGCCTAGAGTGTGTCAGGTCTGATTCATTGGGAATGAATTGGAGTGTTACGATATGTTCTGATGCTGAGAGTTAAGTGTGTGAACACGATTTGGTAAAGGTAGCGGTGAGAGGCCATGTAGGAGTACATGGTGGGTTGTCTCGCTGGAACCGTCCTTAAGCACTGAGTTCTATGTATGTTGTCCAATGACTCGATACTACCACACATTGGGATCCTTAATTGACTCTCTCGGCTTATTAACCAACTTGATCTCTGTCCAGGAGTCGCAACTAGTTTCTGGTGTTTGTAGGTAGTGCTATTTTTCTACCAAGTGGCACCCGGCAGGGTGGGCTTGGGACAGACTAGGCACACGTGGCCCGGTGTACCGAGTGGCACCCGGTTGGTGGGCTCGGGAACCCTGTACACATCGTTTGGGGCCGTAAGCGACACCCCGGCCGGATCTCCTTGCAGAGGGAACCCGAATAGGCGATAAACCTAGACTAGAGTCTTGTGTGGTTAGTCAGGTCGTGGCCGACACCCTCGCCAGGCTTCCGCTTGAAAGTTGCCGAGATACATGACGTGTACATGGCGGTAAGTGGCGAGAGCGTGTGTGAAGAAGTACACCCCTGCAGGGTTAACATGATCTATTCGAATAGCCGGGTCCGCGGTTATGGACTTCTTGGATGCTTACATGGTACATAGACAACTTGAAGTGGATACTATAAAATGCTCAAGACAAGTGTGAGTGCTATGGATGGCCTTCTCGTAGGGAGACGGGGATGAATCCATAGTAGTGTATTGTGTGGTGATTAGTGGACTCGTGTACGTTGTTTCACCTCAAGAGTTTCTGGTAGTCGTAGAACAGGATAGCCACAGAGTCAAAGCTGGCTTGCTGCAACTAAACTCCACCTTACCCCTTGACACAAATGCATGTATGCTAGGATCTGATGTAAGTCTTGCTGAGTACCTTTGTACTCATGTTGCTTTATTTATGTTTTTGCAGCGAAGACTTCGGTCTTACTAGGGTTCTCATGGACTTCGACTAGTAGCTAGTACCTCAGCTACGATCTTGATCGGATGTTGTAGATAGTCCGGCTCTTCAGCCTTTTTCATTTGTAGATGTCTGTACCCAGACATGTAATGCTTCCGCTTGTTGCTTGTATGCTCTGTATGACGGGTCTTGTGACCCCTGTTTGCAATAAATGCTATGATGGCTCCTCTGAGCCCTTATCTATATGATTGTTGAGTTATGCTGTGATGCCATGTTGTACAGCACATACTTGCATGTTATGCGTACGTGTAATGTGTATTGCGATGTGTGGGATCTGACTATCTAGTTGTTTATTCTTAGTAGCCTCTCTTACCGGGAAATGTCTCCTAGTGCTTCCACTGAGCCCTGGTAGCTTGCTACTGCTCTGGAACACTTAGGCTGGCCGACATGTGTCCTTCTTCGATCCTGTGTCTGTCCCTTCGGGGAAATGTCACGCGATGAATACCGGAGTCCTGCTAGCCCGCTACATCCCGGTTCACCGGAGTCCTGTTAGCTCAGTGCTACAGCCTGGATTCACTCGCTGATGACCGACACGTTCGATGCTGGGTCATGGATGCCTGTCCCTGTAAGTTAGTGCCACTTTGGGTTTACGACTAGCCATGTCAGCCCGGGCTCTTTATCATATGGATGCTAGCGACACCATCATATACGTGTGCCAAAAGGCGCAAATGGTCCCGGGCAAAGGTAAGTCGACACCCGTGGGGATACCGTGCGTGAGGCCGCAAAGTGATATGAGGTGTTACATGCTAGATCGATGTGGCATTGAGTCGGGGTCCTGACAGTCCGTTCTGGGCTCCTCTTCAAGTGGAGAGCATGGGCCAGTCCAGGTCCCTTGTGGGGCCTGGCTAGCGACCATGGGGGCGCCAGCCCCCAGCCCCCTGCCTGGAGGGGCGAACCACTTCATACCCCGCTGACGATGCACGTGATGGGGGACAACATCAGCAGCGTGCTCAGGCTCGTGTGCAAATGAAGCGTCGTGCGCCTCGAGTTCTTCCAGAAGGCGATGGACGCGATGGGTCAGATTGGTGGAGAACTTGCGGATGTAGACATGCGCCTTGAAGACGAGGCCCTGCGGCTGATCGAGGAGCGGCATAAACTGAAGGTGGCCATCAACCTCGCGCGCCACCAGCGCGAGATTGACAATGCGAAGGCCGACGCGCGCCACCAGGGAGAATCAACATCGTACCTTGGGTCCCGGAGGAGGTCTAGTGGCAGAAGGGAACGTCGTTGGTTGGTCTCAAGGAGCCGAGTGTGCCCACTGGCCAAGACTGGAGGCACTTGTCGGATATCGGGTTCCGGCAAAACCCTTGAGGTTCGTACACTGGGGTGCGCACGAAGATTTCCCCCTACTGAAACACGCCCACAACCTCGCCGCGATCTCTAAGATAGCTCGATGAACTCACGGCACAAGAGAAACAAGATTTATACAGGTTCGGGCCACCGTTGTGGTGTAATACCCTACTCCTATGTGTGGTGTGGTGGATTGCCTCTTGGGCTGATGATGAATAGTTAAGGGAAGAACAGACTCGCGAGGAGAGGTGTTCTGGTGCTTGGTAGTTTGCTTGGGGGAGGAATCGATCAGTCCTTCTACTGTGGTGGCTAGCCCTATTTATAGAGGCCCTGGTCCTCTCCCCAAATACTAAGAGGGTAGGGATCCAACAACGGCCATTTTGAAAGGGGACAGCTAGTACAAGATATCCTGACTAAAGGTGGTCTTTGCCTATCAAAGGTGCTGGTGATGACGCCGTCTTGGGCTCCACGATGACCTCCGTCCTTCCGTCCTGCTGGTCTTGATCTTGTTGCACCGATATGGAAACCTTTCACTACTAGGAAAAGGGCTATAGATGAAATGGCCACTAATGGCGCACCAGACATGTGGTGCGCCACTACTATATAGAAGTGGCGCACCATGTGCTGGTGCGTCATTAGTGTGAAAGACACTAGTGGCGCACCAGACACATGGTGCGCCACTAGTAACAATTTTTTTTATTTTTCCAAACATACTAATGGCGCACCAGGGCACAGTGCGCCATTACTAGTTCTAACTAGTAATGGCGCACCAGCCACATAGTGCGCCACTACTATTTTTTTTGCAAAACTACTAATGGCGCACCGTGTAATAGTGCGCCATTACTAGTTTAAACTAGTAATGGCGCACTGTGCCCCGGTGCGCCATTAGTATATATTTTTTTATTTTATTTTTTTTGCAAACCTACTTACGGCGCACCACCAGCAGGTGCGCCATTAGTAACCAGGGTTACTAATGGCGCATTTGTAGGTGGTGCGCCACTAGTAACCTGGGACCAACTAGATATTTTGGACAGCCACACCTACCCACTCACTTTCCCCACTTCATTCTCTCCACCTCCTCCTCCAAGCTTGTCTCGACTGCCTCCTCCTCCTCACCTCATTTGCACCATAGATTCATCCAAATTAAGTGGTTAAATTACCTATTTTTGATAGGTAAGTAAGGGGAAGCTATCTTTATGTTGTTCTCCCTCCAACAACATGCACATGCACTTTTTATGGCCTGGCTAGATCTATGTATGTTTGTGGTGTTGCATATGTTTGTGTTTGTAGGTACTGGTATTTGAAATGCGATAGTTGCTAGTATTTTGCCGGAATGTTGATTCATTTCCGTTTCGGCGAGAATTTTGGCACTATGCATTCTTTTTGGTCCTATTTTTAGGCAAACTCATGCCAATTTTTTTCTTGGTTCTAAAATAGCGTTTTGCTCTACCCCGCAGGCGACCATGGTCCGCATGATGACCGAATGCATCGTGAATAGGTTTCTGAGCTCCGCGAAGGCCGAGATGCTTCAAAAGAACGAGATGGAGATAAGATGTCCATGTCGAAGATGCAAGCTGAAGAGCCTTATTGCGGACCTGGATTCCGGGCAGGTGCGGGACCACCTGCTCTTGCGTGGTTTCATGGATGGCTATCGGTGGCAAGGTGATGAAGATGGCTATGAAGTCGTCCATGGGGGGCGGGCAAGAAATGAGGAAGGGCAGCAAGACAACCACCGCGGCTCGGGCAGGCGAGAAGACGAAGAATCTCCAGGACATGATCACGACGGTGATGCTGTACACAGTCATCATGTAGAAGATGCAGGACATGATGATAAGGAAGATGCCGGAGCAGACAAAGGGCATGATCATGAAGATGAAGATGCCGACGAAGCAGACGATGATGGACCATCGATGGGCTGGGTGCAGGACCCTCATATTCAAGAGCTGCTTCTCAAGCAGACGGATAACGCAAGAGCTGCCGCCCGAGAGAAAGCCAAGATGGATCAACTGGAGATAGACGCGGTTACTCCATTGTATGAAGGATGCAGTCCCGAGGATACCCGCCTGAAAGTAACGCTCATGGCTCTGGAGATGAAGGTAAAACACAAAATGACCGACGCATGCTTCGACGAGAACATGTCATTCTGGCACGAATGTCTTCCCAAGGGGAACAAGTGCCCGACCAGTTTCAAGGAGGCGAAGAAAATCGTGTGTCCTCTGGATTTACCGCACGTGAAATACCATGTGTGCATGAAAAATTGCATCATTTATCGGGACGAGCACGCAGAGTCTACCATATGTCCGGTGTGCGGCGTCACTCGATACAAGAAGAGGAAGAAAGCTCCTCGAAAAGTGGTGTGGTACTTTCCAATCACTCATCGTCTGCAGCGGTATTTCGTGGACTATAAGGTAGCAAAGCTCTTGCGTTGGCACGCGGATAGGGAGGAGAAGAAGCAAGAAGATGATGGAAATGATCCGGATATAAATAAAAAAGACAAGATGCTGAGTCACCCTAAGGATGCGAGCCAGTGGCAAGCGTTGAACTTCAAACACCCAGAATTTGGGAAGGATCCAAGTAACATTGTGCTGGGCGCGAGCACTGATGGAGTCAATCCATTTGGCAGCCAGAGAAAAACACATAGCACCTGGCATGTGTTTGTGTGGATGTACAACCTTCCCCTGGTTGTGCATGAAGAGGAAGTACATTCACATGAGTATGCTAATTGAAGGGCCGAAACAACCAGGGAACGACATCAATCTGTATCTAGGGCTGCTGAAAGAGGAGCTAGACACGCTGTGGAAAACGCTAGCCAATACGTGGGACGCCGCAGAGAAAGAATATTTCCCTATGAGATCCGCACTGCTCACGACGGTGCACGACTATCTCGGTTACGGATATCTCGCGGGGCAGGTGGTCCACGGATTTTTTGGATGCGTCAAGTGCATGGATGACACAACGTATCGCCAGCTAGATAGAGATCCCGGTTCTTCAAAAACCATGTTCATGGGACATCGAAGGTGGCTTCGCGATGATGACCCGTGGAGGAAATGCAAGGATCTGTTCGATGGTGAAACCGAACCCCGAAGACGCCCGCATACAAGGAGCGGCGAGGAAATAGACGAGCTGTTGAAAAATTGGAAAGATTGCCCACTGCCGGGAAAGAAGCAAAAGGTGCCAGAGCCGGGAAAGAAGCGAAAGGCGCCAGAGCCGCTGCTGAAGGTATGGAAAACAAGGTCTGTTTTCTGGGACTTGCCGTACTGGATGATCCATCGTGTGCCTCACAGCCTTGATGTCATGCATATCACGAAGAACGTGTGCGAGAGTCTGCTTGGTACCCTGCTCAACATGCCAGAGAGGACCAAAGATGTGCCAAAAGCAAGGGCAGACTTGAAATCAATGGGCATCAGGGAGGAGCTTCACGCTAATGATGATGATGATGAGGCGAAGCAGGACACGGAAAGTCGTCGCAAAGGCAAAAAGGCCAGGAAGACCGGAAATGACTTCCCTCCCGCGTGCTTCACTCTAAGTCAGGAGGAGATCGATCAGTTTTTCACCTACCTCGTAGGAGTAAAACTTCCTTATGGTTACTTCTAGTTGCAATCTGTGGGATGAAGTCTCACGACTGTCACGTGCTGATGACGCAGATACTTCCAGTTGCAATCTTTGGAATCATGGACGCGCACATCCGTGAAACGCTATTTGGCCTATGCAACTTTTTCGACGTCATCTCTCAGAAGTCAGTTGGCGTGAGGCAACTCAGAAGGCTACAGGAAGAGATCGTGGTGATACTATGCGAGCTCGAGATGTACTTCCCGCCCGCATTCTTCGACGTTATGGTGCATCTGCTGGTCCATATCGTGGAGGATATCATCCAACTCGGGCCGACGTTCCTGCACAGCATGATGCCATTTGAAAGGATGAATGGTGTTATTAAAGGATACGTTCGCAACATGTCACGTCCAGAGGGAAGCATAGCCAGGGGCTTTCTGACCGAAGAGTGCATCTCCTACTGCACGAATTATCTAGGCATCAAGAACCCCGTTGGTCTGCCCGTCAACAGGCACCTTGGCAGGCTCGCTGGATGGGGTCACCGCAAGGGTTGCCGCGAAATGCATGTCGACTTTGAGGGTCGACTCGCCGACTTTGAAAGAGCAAACCTAGTCGCGCTACAACACATAGACGTGGTCGATCCTTGGGTGGTAGAGCACAAAACCTTTATTGAGAAGACGTACAATGACCGAGGCCAACAGAGGACGGACGGAGATATAGTCAAAGAGCACAACTCATGTTTCACGCGTTGGTTCAAGCAGAAGCTTCTATCGTACCCTTTACATGAGGATTCTTCCGCGGAAGAACAACTCATATTCGCCTTGTCACAGGGCACCGAGCACAACCTGATGACGTATGAGGCATACGATATCAATCGCTACACATTCTACACCGAGGGAAAGGACATGATGAGCGATGGTTATCAGAACTCCGGGGTAACGATGGAATCCTACACCGGTAACGACAAGGACAGATACTACGGAAGGATCGAGGAGATCTGGGAGCTGAGCTACACTGGAGAGAAGGTCCCGAATGTTCCGTGTCAGATGGGCCAAGAGCATCATAAAAGAAGACCGGTATTTCCCCACCATGCTTATACCCGAAGCCAAATCCAAGACCGCGAGCGCGAATGTCACCGCGAAAAATGAGCCATGGGCACTGGCTTCCCAAGTGGACCAATGCTTCTTGATTATTGCCCGCCAAAGCCCAGCCGTGTTGTCGTGAGGAGAGGCAAAAGGAAGATCATCGGAATGGATGGAGTCGCCAATGAGCAAGACTTCGACAAGTACAACGACCCGAAGATGGAACATGACGACGACGATGAAGTATCAGCATACACCACAAGAAGAAGCAGGACCACCCTACCTAAAGGGCGTACATTCAAGAGAAGAACTCCATTTACGAAAAATAAGGGCAAGAAGATTGTGAACAGATAGCTAGCTAAGATCGATTATATTAAAATTGTAGCCTTCATTTCTCGATTGTATTTCATGGGCACTTTTTGAACTCACGAATATTTTTAAATTTCATGGGCACTTTTTGAATTCATGAATATTTTTTCAAATTTGATGATATTTTTTCATATTCAATATGAAAAAAATATTGAATATTCATGAGGACACTCGATCTCGATCCCCATCCATCTCGATCTCGATCCCCCTCCATCTCGATCGCTATCCCCCTCCATCTCGATCTCAATCCCCCCCGCACCCTCCCCCGCTCCATGGCCGCCGCACCCTCCCGGCCCGCTCCACCGCTGCCGAGCATCCTCCCCTGCTCCACCGCC
>NC_057798.1:433626920-433627530 GCF_018294505.1 Triticum aestivum | reverse complement strand
ATAATAATAAAACATACTAATGGCGCACCGCTCCGGTGGTGCGCCATTGCTATCTAAAAAAAGATTTCTAATGGCGCACTGCCAGGGGTTGCGCCATTGCTATCTAAAAAAAGATTTCTAATGGCGCACCGCTCGGGGGTGCGCCATTAGTAATCTTCCCCCTAGCTCTAACTCTCCCGACCCCTTCTCCCTCTCGCCAGATCCACTCCCCCCCGCGCGCTGCCTCGACGACCCACGACGCCACCGCCCCTACGTGCGCTGCCGTCCCCGCGCCCCCGCGCCATCACCGACGCCTCCGTGACCTCGCCGTCACCGACAGCCTCCCCGCGTCGGCCCCTGCCTTGCGCCGCCTCTACCTCAGTCCGGGCACGGGGTGCTGGATGACGACCGCCGCCGACCCCAACCCCAATCCCTTCGCCGCCGCCACCGTCGCCGACCCCGACCCCAACCCCGACCCTGACCCCTCCGGCGATCGGCCGCGGTCGCCCATGTACCTCTCCTCCTTCCTCCTTCCTCCCTGTCCACCCTTCCTTCCCATTCCCTCCCTCCCTCCCTCCCCTTCTACCGCGCCCTCCACCTCCCCTCCGCCCTCCTACCCACCGTCAGCCCC
>NC_057798.1:433443302-433626771 GCF_018294505.1 Triticum aestivum | reverse complement strand
GTCTGAAGCTCCCCGCCTCCCCACCGTCCGCCTCGCCGCCACCCACCGTGCTCCCCCTCCAAAGCCCGCGCCTTCCACACCGCCCCCACCACCAGCCCTAATCCCCATCGCGGCGTCGTGGCGGGCTGCTCGGCGCTGCCGTCGTCTCGGACCTCTGCCGCCTGCTACCTCCCCATCTCCGTCCCTGTCTCCTCCCGAGCCCCATCTCCACACCCTCTCCATTCGAGCTGCTCGACATGAACCCTGACCCTCTGTTGTTTGTTTTTTTAGGTTTAGCTACTGATCTGTCCGAGATTGCCAAGCTATACTGTTGGTTGTAGTGGTGTTGTTCTCCCAGGTTGAAGGTATTTCAAATCACCCGTTGATTTAAGCTTCCATTTTTAAGGTTTAGTGCACTGCCATGTGTTGCTTACCTACATACCCCACTAGATATGTTTGTTTCATTGGCATGGCTGTGTAGTAACCAACATAGTAACATTGTTGAGGTTTACTATTTTTTTATTTGTTTGTTTCTGCTTTACTTCTGTTAATTGTACTTGTAACATGGTTGTTCACTGTGGTTTGTTTCATCTAGTGAGCTCCTGCCAGTGCGAGGTCGAGTGCCGGCAACAAGGGCTTCCTCCTGTGGGATCCGCTCACGCGACCTTGTGCTGCTCGAGGAGGAGGAGGAGGGGCGCACCTGGCCACCAAGGGAAGGGATTCCGTCACTGCCTTCTATCTATTTGACTAGTGAGTGCTCCTCTCTGTTCTGCATTCATCAACATGAGGTTTATGACTCCAGCCTAGTTTCTATTCTGGTTGGTTGATTGATGACATACGTGAGCTTTTGTTTACCGCTTGCTTGCTTGATGCCATTAGACTCCAGCTAGGTTCATGATCGAGGTCCTTGTAATTCATACTATCAATTTTGCTCATGCTGTTGTGCTGTTTGATGCATGTGTGGTTGATGGTTAGGAACTAGCTAAGGTTGTTTTCCTACTGACTGATGATATTCCAGTTTGTTCCTCACCCACCTGCTCCCATGTTATTGTTATCGAAAATAAAATTGCTCCCTGGAAATATGTAAGCTTTATATGGCAGAAGGTTGTGCATTTACTAATCATCATTTCTTGCACATGGACGATTTGGTTGTCCATGATTAGGGATGGACCTCATATGTCCTCTGCTATTGTTGAACATGTTGTAATCAAGTACAACTCCTACAGAAGAATCTGTAATTTTGACAGGTCTGAGATATATTTTGGTCAATTTGTGATGATATATGTATATATACCAGGGCTGGCTGGGCGAGGTCCATTGTCGCTTTGGTTTACTCCCAGGTTCTTCTGTAGGAGTTTGACTGAAATTCTAAACTTTTGTCCTTCATGTACGGGGCTTTAAATTACTACTCTTTTCACAAGGAGTTAACCATAAAGCTTGATTGATGCAACTGGACTCCTAGCTAGGTTCATGCTTGGGTAGGAGCATTAGAAAATTCTGTAATTTGTGTAGGCTGGTTGGGTCATATCTCTGCTTTTCCTTGAGGTTCCGTCCGAGGCTAGTTGAACGATGCTTCTAATTTATGCCAAATTCGGTCCTGCTGCATGATGCGTGTGTGGTTGATGGTCACATGCTAGCTTAGGTTGTTTTGCTACAGAATGGCATTTATTTCAGTTTGTACCTCATCATGCCCCTTCCCAATGTCCATCTTTGAGTAGTTTGCTGGTTTTGTTGAAAAAGAAAAGAAAAGCAAACTAGTTGAGTCCTTCTCACAGGCTAATATAGAGAATTGTGATTATCAATTTACTGATTTTTGTTCGAATTTGATCATGCCTCTTTTGAGAAGTATGTCTATTGATTCAAAATTGTCATGGCAAAAATATGTCTCAGAAAATGACATGGACTAAAATGTTCTATAGATCATGATCCATAGACAAAAAATGCATGATCCATACAGTATAAATTCCATGATGCATAGGCTATATTTGCCATGGGAGATGGCAATTTTGTTGGATCATGATCCAGAGATTAAAAAAATGCATAGACTATAATTTCCTGGCATGATCCATAGAATAAAAATGTAGAATAAAAAATGCCATGATCCATACACTATATTTTTCATGATGCATAGACTATATTTGCCATGGCCCGGTGCAAAAGAAATTTGCCATGTTGCAAAAAGAAAAGAAATTTCCCATGGTGCATATAGTAAAAACAATGCCACAATCTGTAAAATACATTTGTCATGCTCCATGAAAGAAAATTGCCATGGTCCAAATGTAGCAGAAGTTTCAAGTAGTGTTTTGTTTCTATGTTTGAATAGGCAGCAAACTTTCTATTCTTTCTGTGTTTGTACAGACTTGCTAAACTATTGATGATTTTTTGTTGGGTGACCTATTAGATCTGGAATGGAAGCTCACATAAGTTGAGCTGATTTTTGTCCATATGAAAGCAGAGGACCATATGGTCTGTGGCCTTTTCATCCATATGAAAGTAGAGGCACATTGTGGTGCTAGTTTGCTGGGTTTTGTCTCCGACCTTCGTGTCGTGATGATTTTGCAGGTACCCCGAGTGGCCCTTGAGTTTGCAGGAATGTTGATTAACTTCCGTTCTGGGAAATTCAGGTACTCCATATGTCCGATTTTCAGCAAAGGTCACGCTGAAATTTTCCGTGAATTTTAGCATGACTTTGCTAAAAATTGGACATATGGGGTACTTGCTACTAATGCATGGGCCGGGGTATCTTAGTACTTCATTAAGTAGGATCAACCGCCCCTTTATTCTTGCTGCATTAAACCATATGTGGCAATAGAGCCAAGTGATTAGGCCCAACTTAGAGTCGACAAACCCTAAATTATAAAACCTTGGCTTTTAGGGTGCCTCGGTGTCGGTAAGAACCTAAATGATGAAAGGTTAGGCTTTTAGGGTGCCTCGGCATCGACAAACCCTAAATGATAAAAGCTTAGCTTTTAGGATGCCTCGGTGTCGACAAACCCTAAATGATGAGACCATGATCTTGTTCCTTGACAATAACCAACTTTTTGACCAAATTTTTTTCCTATTTAGAGCGAAACATGGCCCACAACGATGAGGCCGGCGGTTCGGGCGGCAAGCAATTCTGGGAGCTGTCCCAGGAGATGGAGGAAAACCTCACCGCTATGAGGACGCCGTGGAAGACACCGATCCTGACTACACAACCCCTAGTGGCCTCGGGGATGACACCACTGATGGTGCCGCCGAGGATGCCACCAATGATGATGGCAGCGCACGCACAGATGGTAGCCAACCGAAGAGGCAACGGAAGGACCGGCGCCCGAACTTGCCCGGCACCGTCAAGGAGTAATTTACTGAAGTGAACTCCGACGGGCATCCAACGGCGCCCAAAGAATTAGTCAAGGGGTACTCGGTTCAGCTCGGGTGCATTCTCTGGAGCACTGTCTCGATCAACACTGAGAACCTAAGGCATAAGGACCGAGGGAATTTGCGCAGCCTCCTCTTCACGAAGCTGCACAAACAATACAAGTTCCCCGCTGACTTTGCAAACACACGCCTCTCAGGGAATAAAGTGAACAGTGCCGCCCTCACAAGGATGAGCACGGCCCTGTCTACTTGGAGAAGCACGGTGAAGGCAATGATTGAAAAAGGTGATAGTTATGAGAAGATCAAGGCGAAATATCCTTTGATGAGCGAACTTGACTACAAGGAGTTCAAGATCAAGTGCAAGAGCAGCACAACCTCTGAATCAAGTCAGTGGGGGAAAGAAATGCGGCAGTTGAACTTAGGGGTCCACCAACTCGGTCCCGGCGGTTACAGAGTGGCGGAGCCTATATGGGACAAGGAGGACGCGGAGCGTGCCGAGCAAGGCCTACCGCCCCGCTTCGAGAAATACCGTGACAAGCAGACCAGGAACTTTGTCATGGCCCGGTACAAGGAGGACCCGGTAACAAAGGAGCTTACCACGGATCCAAAGATCAGGGCGCTTGAGCTTGTTTTGGTAAGGAATACACCCCCACGTAATTATCTCCATATAGTTACATTCTAATTAATCCCCAATATTTCTAAATGGTTCATGTTCCTTTCGTAGGACACTGAAAGCAGTAGCGCGGGGTCGTCTCAGAGCTCCCCTTTCGACACCCCTTTAAATAGGGCGTTGAATGTAATGAAAAACAAGGATAAGCTCAGTAAGCCGTCGTCAGCTGGTTGTGTGGCCGGCAAAGGCTTGTCCACAAAATGGTCATCATACTATACCGCTGGTGGGCGAAAGGAGAAAAAGACCAGCTTGGACAGCCAGTCGCGCGAGGTTGAAGCACTCAAGGCACAATTGGCAAGGAGTCCGGAGATTGTCCAAGAGCAAGTGCAACAACAACTGGGAACGACGCTCACCGCCATGGTGCCTACGTTAATTCATGGGCTGACGACGTGGATTGCGGGCGGCCAACAGGGGCCTCCCCCGGTTCCCAGCTTCACGGCCAGCAACTCGCACAACGTGCAGGCGGTGCCATTGGTGTTTTCGGCGGAGGCGGTATTCGTGTCTCCGGTGCCGGCACGGGCATTGGAGCTTAATGCACCCAGGTGTATGCCGGCCGGCACCTTGCCAGCAAGCAGCCCCTCAGTCAGTTGCACGCCCGCTGTTGGCGGTGCCTCAACATTAGCCGAGCTCGACGACATCACGGTAACTAAGCCTCTCGGCCGATGACTTCATCTCCTTGCCTTTGACTGGGCATCCCTGACGCCCTACATGTTTTCGCAGGGCACCGCCGATGTTCCTTGCACTCTCCTGCACTTCGTGGGCGGCGAGTTGGTCAATGTCGCCAAGGGCAGAATAGTTCAATCGGGCAACCGCATGTTCCACTGTAATCCGATGCCACCCACCTTGTATAGGGTTGACCTGGTTCGGGTGCTGCCAGGCTTCGACGAGCTGTTACCTCCGATTCGACCCGCTGGGGCCGACGAAGATGATGTGATGAGCCTCAACGCCTGCATAAGCTGGCCCCTGCTTTGGCCGAAGAGCCAGATTCATTTCGGGGCGGGGGACACCACCCCACAGACAAGACCGCCAGTCGTGCCAGCACCAAGCCATGGCAAGAACGCCGCAACGCTACTGGACATGCCGGACATCCCTATGGCACAGGATCCGGATATGCATATGGCACAGGATCCGGACGACGACACGGACGATGGTACATTTACCAACGTCAATAAGTACTTTGCTGAACATGGGTACGGTGACGAGTTCTGCGGGCCTCCTTCTCAAGTACCCAACCAAGACGACCGCGATCTAGCTGGTACAGCGGAGAAACCCAATTGCAACAGGCGTCGTCTGGTGTTCAGTTCTCAGGAGACGCCTCCAGCTGCCGCCTTCACCGAGCCTTAGATAGCTGAGGTGCGAAATATTATCAGCCCCAACATGCTCAAGAAGGCGGTCTGTGAACAGAACTCGATCCCATTACAACAGATCAAGAAGAAGGGACGGAAACGAAAGACTAACAAGGGCGCCGGTGCGAGCCAGCCGACACCGAGTATGATCCGTGCTCAGGACAAGCCACCTTCACCTAAGGATATCTCGAGGAGGGTGCATGTGGTGGGTAGGGTGATGCTACTGACAAATATGCTCAATGTTGCAACCGGTGCTATGCGGAGTCTGCATGACAATGTTCTTTCTTTGGAGAAGCGGCGTCTCTACCAGAATGATGTGGCATACCCGCTTTTCGTGGCCAAGGTGCCAGAGGGCAACAACTTTGTGGATAGCACCATCGGGGGTACGATCGTCCTGCGGTTTGATGACATCTTTGCTATGTTTAACCTTCATCTGCTGCACTACACCTTTGTTCGGCTGTTTTCGCTGAGTATGGAGATGCAGATCATTATATACAAGACCCCGGACATCGGGATAGTCGACCCCTTCTACATGCGTGCCAAGATCTTGGGCAGCGCTGCGGACCGACAAGTCGCGAGTTCACACCTCGAAGGCTTCATTCTGCCAAACCCAGAGAAGGATAACTTCCGCGTGCCTTACTTTCCTGAGTAAGTCATCCCCTAACCGCCCCGTTACATATGTTTTCTTAGATTTCGATCATTCTTTTTTTTTCTAACATTCCGTGTTCTGTGCAGTGACACACATTGCACACTCATCCTCTTAAGCCCGAAATATTCCATGGCCACGTATTTCGACCCGGACAGTGACTCCAAGATAGACTACACAAATATCAAGAAAGTTCTTGATGATGCTTTCCCCGGCTATGCCACATCTGGAGGCACCTTTAAGAGGCCAGTTCATAGGTACGACAGGCACGTTTTCACCCACAATATGATGTTCCCATGCGTCAAGCAGCCTCCTGACCGTCAGAAGGATGCCTAAGGGAGTCCCGGACTAGGGGTGTCCGGATAGCCGAACTATCATGGTCGGCCGGACTCCAAGATTATGAAGATACGAGATTGAAGACTTCGTCCCGTGTCCAGATGGGACTTTCCTTGGCGTGGAAGGCAAGCTTGGCGATACGGATATGTAGATCTCCTACCATTGTAACCGACTTTGTGTAACCCTAGCCCTCTCCGATGTCTATATAAACCGGATAGCTTTAGTCCATAGGACGGACAACAATCATACCATAGGCTAGCTTCTAGGGTTTAGCCTCCTTGATCTCGTGGTAGATCCACTCTTGTAACACACATCATCAATATTAATCGAGCAGGACGTAGGGTTTTACCTCCATCAAGAGGGCCCGAACCTGGGTAAAACATCGTGTCCCTTATCTCCTGTTACCATCTGCCTAGACGCACAGTTTGGGACCCCCTACCCGAGATCCGTCGGTTTTGACACCGACATTGGTGCTTTCATTGAGAGTTCCTCTGTGCCGTCACCATCAGGAAGGATGCCTTTCCCCGTCTTTAAAACGGCACCGTCATCAAGGGAGCTTTGGCCGCCGGCCAGACTATCCAGCTAGGCGGTTTTCTTATGACCGCCTATTCGGCCACCGCTCCGACAATGACCTCTCAGGTCATTAAAAGCGATCTTCACGTCAGCTCGGAATTCGCCGAGCAGCTAGATCCGATTGAGCTATCCTCCGTAAACGAGCTCTTGGATCGCATCGCCGCCCTGGGAGTCGCTACCGACTACGATCAGATTGGGCTTAAAACCGATCTGAGAGAAATTAACTCTCCCCAGGTTACCCACCACGTTGTTGTGGTAGAGGAACAATGCGGCGACTCTTCTTCTATGTTAAAAACCAACTATGTCCGGATTCCCGATCCCTCCATGCCGGATTCCCGCGGAAGGACGGACGCTAATCAAATACTGAACCTAAAGTCAGGCATCGGACCAGATTTGTTGGAAAGCATTCAGCAAACCAAGCTTTGGAATCCGGAAGCTTCTTGGCCTTTGAGCCTCAGATCGGGCGGGGTTCCGAACTTAATTCCACCCGCCCACCCAAACATAAGCGATCTATCTCAAATACGGCAAGAGCCCGATGAAACAGTACATCATTACTGGGACAGATTCCTCCTGGTTATGAACAGGATAAAGGACTGCCGTGAAGAAAGCGTGATTTCAATCTTCTGCAACAATTACACAGACAAGGGAATCATAAACGCCATCAGTCGTCGCGAAGTTACACGCTTCGCCGACCTAGCGACCCTGAATACAAAACCGAAACTACTGCGCAATGGAGAGTGCCTGGAAAACCGAAACTAGGTTTTGGGACAATCCGGCCCTGAATACAACCCCAGTCCGAAATAAAAGGGTGCGCCATACTCAAGCACCTGGGTTAAAAACCAAAAAGCAAAAAAACCCTAAAGGGTACGGAACCGTACTGGAGAGATGGCTCAACGGACCCTGCAAAATCCACAGTACGGAGGGCGCCACTCCAACACATAACCTTCGAGCATGTTGGATACTACGGCAGGTGGCCAAAAGTGGTGAAGGCTTTTTAGCCCCGGGCAACCAGCCCAGCAGTACCAGTACGGTATTAACAGTCTTTGAGACTTTCGCATCAAATAACATGCGGAAACGAACAATCCGCAGCCTCGCCGAAGTCTACCAAGTAGCAACAACAAATCCATGGAGCGACACGGCTATCACCTTCAATGCCAGCGACGAACCTAAATTCCGAACAGCTAGAGCACCAGCCGCATTAGTCCTCAGTCCGATAGTGGACGGCTTTCGTCTTACCAAGGTACTCATGGATGGCGGCAGCGGATTAAACCTCATCTACGAGGAAACCCTTCAAAAAATGGAAATTGACTGGAGCCGCATTGAGCGAAGTAGCACAACCTTCAGGGGAATAATCCCTAGTCGAGAAGTACGCTGCATAGGAAAAATCACACTAGATGTAGTGTTCAGCTCGCCGGACAATTACAGGTCCGAAGAGGTCACGTTCCAAGTGGCCCCATTCGGCAGCGGATATCACGCTTTGTTAGGGCGAGAGGCATTCACAATCTTCCAAGCTATACCCCATTACGGGTACATGAAGCTCAAAATGCCCGGACCCAATGGAATAATCACTCTCGCCAGTGATCCAGATACAACACTCCACGCTGAAAATAAGACAGCTGCACTGGCCCTAGAGGCATTATCCGAAGCCCTAGCGGCAGAGGAACTAACTACGCTGCGCTCCACGGTGGATAGGGACGATGTGATACTCGATAAGAGGTCCAAGTCCACCTCTTTTAAACCAGCAGACGAAATAGTCAAATTTCAGGTCCATCCAAGGACCCCACAAAGACGGCCTCCATTGGGGCACAATTAAATCCTGATGTAGAAGCCGCACTACGAGAATTCCTCCTGGAAAATTGGGACATTTTTGCCTGGCACCCTTCAGACATGCCAGGAATCCCACGCAGGCTGGCAGAGCACAGCCTAAATATCCTAAAAGGATTCAAGCCAGTCAAACAAGCTCTTCGGTGATTTTCCGAACCCAAAAGACATGCAATGGGAGAGGAGCTAGCCAAACTCTTAGAAGCCGGATTCATCAGAGATATAAAACATCCGGACTGGCTAGCCAACCTAGTAATGGTACCAAAAAAGGACAAATCCTGGCGCCTCTGCGTCGATTTCAAAGACCTTAACAAGGCCTGTCCAAAGGACCCTTTCCCTCTCCCTCGCATTAACCAAATCATCGATGCTACCGCAAGGCACGATTCATTGTGCTTCCTCGACGCATACTCCGGATACCATCAAATCAAGATGGCGGAAAAAGACCAGGGCGCAACGGCATTCATTACTCCATATGGGCCATTCTGCTTCAACACAATGCCCTTCGGACTCAAAAACGCCGGCGCAACATATCAGTGCATGATTCAGACATGTCTGGCTACCCAGATAGGCAAAAGAGTAGAGGCATACATAGACGATGTGGTCGTCAAGACCAAACACGTCGAAACTCTAGTAGACGACTTGAGGGTGACATTTGACAACCTCCAAGCATATGACATTAAGCTCAACCCGGAAAAATGTGTCTTCGGAGTACCAGGCAGAAAGCTTTTGGGCTTCATTGTATCCGGTAGAGGAATTGAAGCAAACCCCGCCAAGATCCAAGATCTGTCACAATTGGATATCCCAAAAGACCTCAAGCAAATACAAAAACTAACTGGGTGTGTAGCGGCTCTAAGCCGCTTCATCTCCCGTTTGGGAGAAAAGGCTCTGCCCCTCTATCGCCTCCTCCGGCGCACCGAACACTTCAAATGGATGTATGCTGCCACGACCGGACTCGAAGAAATCAAGGCCATACTGGCAACAAATTCGGTCCTAGCCGCGCCTAACCTGGGCGAACCTATGTTATTATATATCGCAGCAACACATCAAGTTGTCAGCGCGGTACTCGTCGTCGAACGAGAAACAGAAGGGCACATATTCCCTCTTCAAATACCAGTGTACTACCAGTGTACTACGTATCCACTGTCTTAACTCCATGTAAGTCCCGGTACCCACATTATCAAAAGATAGCGTATGCGATGTTCATGGCATCCCGGAAGCTGTGACAATACTTTCAAGAGTGTTCCATAACGGTGGCCTCCGAAGTACCTGTCAACGATATTATAAACAATCGCAACGCAACGGGCAGGATTGCAAAATGGGCCATTGAGCTCTTACCATTTGACATAACCTACAAACCATGGCAAGCTATAAAGTCGCAAGTTCTGGCTGACTTCGTCGCCGAATGGACCGAAGCCGAACTCACTAAAGAGTACAGCGCGTACTCCAATTGGATCATGCATTTCGACGGATCCAAAATGTTGGCTGGCTCGGGGGCTGGCGTCGTCTTGACGTCCCCAACTGGAGACACAGTCCAATACGTACTTCAAATAATGTACATGGACTCCAACAACGCAGCCGAATACGAGGCCCTTCTACACGGCCTCCGGATGGCAATCTCCATGGGCATTCAACGCCTAGAGGTGCACGGGGATTCAAACCTCGCAATATCCCAAGTAAATGGTGACTTTGACGCCAAAGATCCAACAATGGCAGCTTACTGCAACACCGTCCTAAAAATGTCAGCTCAGTTTGAAGGACTCGAATTCCACCATGTAGCCCGGGATAATAACCAGGCAGCAGACGTGTTGGCACGCATCGGCGGAAGACGCGATGCCGTCCCTCCAAACATATTCCTGGAACGGCTCTTTAAGCCATCCGTATTATGGGAAGAGGAGTCCGGAAATAACAATCCGGAGCCAGCTGCATCACCTAATCAGACCACTCTGACACAATCGGCGGCTCAGCCAATGAAATAACACCTTCAGCCCACGAAATAATGGCAGTAATTGCCCCGTGGACGGAACCATTCCTAGCCTACTTAATTAGGCAGGAACTTCCCGAAGACCAAAATGAGGCCCGCTGCATAGTTCGGCGATCTAAAGCCTACAAGGTCCATGAGGGAGAACTTTATAAAAAAAGCACAACCGGAGTCCTTCAAAGGTGTATCTCCGAAGAGGAAGGGCGAAATCTCCTGGCTGAAATTCACGCCGGACTCGGTGGGCACCACGCTGCAGCCCGGGCCCTTGTAGGCAAGGCCTTTCGTACAGGATTTTATTGGCCGACGGCCCGGGCAGATGCTCAGGACTTAGTCCAACGATGCGTTGGTTGCCAGCTCTTTGCTAATCAGAGCCACATGCCACCCACCGCCCTCAAAACTATACCCATCACTTGGCCGTTCGCGGTCTGGGGGCTTGACATGGTTGGACCCCTTAAAGGGGGAACCCTCAAGCACAAATACTTATTGGTCATGGTGGACAAATTCACCAAATGCATTGAGGCCAAGCCGGCTAAAACGACAGAATCCGGACCTGTGATAGACTTCATATTCGGGGTAGTACACCGTTTTGGCGTCCCCCACAGCATCATCACTGATAACAACACGAATTTCACGGCCGACGAGGTTAAACTCTGGTGCAAAAACATGGGCATCAAGCTCGACTACGCTTCAGTCTATCACCCCCAAACTAACGGTCAAGTCGAGCGAGCAAATGGTCTAATCATGAGCGGCATCAAACCCAGACTAGTGCGGTCCCTCAAGGAATCTAACACACACTGGGTAGAGGAGCTCGACTCCGTACTCTGGGGGCTGCGGACCACGCCAAACCGAACTACCGGATTCACACCATTTTTATGGTGTACGACGCAGAGGCAGTTCTGACCTGCGATATAATTCATGACTCACCTCGCGTGCGCATGTACGAAGAAAGAGAAGCCGAGTTGGATTGGCAGGACAGTTTGGACGCCTTAGAAGAGGAGCGGGACGTGGCAAAAGCTCGTTCCACATTCTATCAGCAGCAGGCTCGAAGGTATCAAAGCAGAGAAGTACGGGCCAAAACTTACAATGTTGGCGAACTTGTTCTACGCCTGCCGGACAAGAAAAAGGACAAACTTCAGCCCAAATGGGAAGGTCCCTTCATCATTGACCAAGTCCTGACCGGCGGAGCGTACCATCTATGTAACGCATCTGACAATCGACTCGAGCCGAACCCATGGAACGGAGCCCGTCTCCGAAGATTCTACGCCTAACGCCGGACTCAGAGTTCGTCTCACTCCTCCGTCCACCTTTTTACATTTTCACTGCCTCTTGTCCCCCTCCTTCTTCCCACTTTTTTCAATACCTTTTATAGGCTGATTTGCGCATTGATTTGCACACACTTGATGTGCTCCTAGCACTCATTATACCTGGGGGCTTCTTTAACAGAAGCTTATTTATATGGGCTTCATGCCCAACACATGTGTTATACTTCCGCATGTACCTTTTATTCACCATTATATGCATCGATATGACTTAAGTTTTGGCCAAGCTGGGTTGCCTGGCTCCTGTGCTTACCCCTACGTTCCCGATTGTTCGGCTAGGAGGTAAAGGGAGCACCTCTGCGATTGTTACTGCCGGGTCAGCCGGATGTGTACCTCAGACTGGCTGAAGCCGAAAGCTAGCGTTCTTAAGAGAATATTCGATCGGTGACTTGAAAGATGATTTATTACTTACTTATTTATCTTCCCCCAGATGCTTTTTCTTCTATTTTCGCAGTCCGGACATGCACTTTAGGGCATGCCTCCCAGGGAAAGGAACCCTTAACGGAACTATTCTCCCTGGAAGATGTTTCTTACTAACCATGTAATATAACATAGCTAGTTGGGCACTTGTCTGATAAAGCAATTATGACCCCGACGCCTTGTCTCCATGCATGCCCCGATTCTTTTATAACTGTAAGGGTATTCGGACACACTCCGGACTGTTGGGTCCCGAGGTTGAAGCGAAAAGGTCCGCAAAGACAAACGATCTACAATCCGGCTAGAAGGCATTTTACATGTCATTTTAAATTACATCGTCAAACTGACTGATTGTACTCCTCTTCAATCCCATCTAACAGGCTGTCTAATTTACAGTCCTGTTGGGAATATTTCGCGGCCAGCTCTACTTGGCCGTACATCAAGCTCACAGGGATCTCCTTCCCATCAGGCCCCACAGGTCCGACCTCGGCCATGTGGTTTGGGTCAGCCTTCGGGTACCGCGTCTTCACCATGGCCCAGGCCTCCCTGGCGCCTTGACGGCAGGCCGATATCTTCCACAGACGGAGGCGTCGCCGTACTCCCTGAAGCTTCTCAGCAAGCCCTCCAAGGCCCTCAGGTAGGGAGACGGAAGGCCATAAGGCCTGAACGACGCCACTCATCGCCTGCCGAACACGTTCGAGCAGTTGCACCAGCTCGGGAAGTTGGTCACCCGTTGAACCGGGCATTTCCTCCGCAGGGCGACCTGTGAGCACACCTAAAGACACATTTCTGTCAATCGACTTCCTCGCCGAATTCTTCTTTTCAAAGGAATTTGCTCAAGCACTTACTATAAATGCCGCGACGAAGCCGCTGATTCTCCTTCACGGAGCCAGACAGCTGGGCCCGAACACCTTTCAGCTCTTCTCCTAGCTGGGTGTGGGCATCCTGGAGCTTGTTCCTCTCCTGCTGCACCTTCATAAGCACCCTCTCGCCAGCCTTTAGCTGACGCAGTAGTTGTTGCTTGTCCGGATCTAGTCCGGCGCCCTCTGCAATATTATTGTCAGATTTACGCACACGCCGCACTTTGTTAACTACTTATCTTTTCGAAGTACGTATTACCAGCGGGGGTCTCTGTGGCTCCCCCTGTGGCGGCCAGTGCGGCCTCAAGTTGGGCCTTGCACTCTTGAAGCTCCTGGGACAGGTGGGTATTCTTCTCCGTAAGATCCTGCATAATAAATGATCCTTAAATCAGTTATTTTAACTATTTTAAGTCTCGGGGGCTACTGGCATATATAACTATTAAAATTAATTACCCGTATGTCCTTCACATACTGCTCCGTGGCTCTGGTTAAACCATCTTGAGCAGCATGGAGGTGCGCGTCCCCTGCTTCAAAGGCATTCAACGCCTCCGGGGAGAAACACGCATCACGAAGAACTGTCCGGCGACGCCTGTGATTCATGGCGCTCTCCACCTCAGACCGGGTGGCGGACAGCCTGTCGGCATCCTCCATCGGAGGAACATCCGGCTCATGCCTTGTGTTCGCCTCCCCTTCCGGACCACGCGATGGAGCATGGCTGGCGGAGGCTTGATTGGCAACCTCTCCGGACACTGTCCGGCGAGCGCTCTTTCTCCTGGAAAAGTTATGAGCATTAATATACCTCCTAGGGATCCTTCCCTTAAAAACAACGGTGCGTCGTACCGTTGCGGCGACATTTCGATTTGCGTCGCACTCCTCTTCCGCCTGCTAGGCCGAACTGACCCTTGCTGGTCAGCCGCCGCAGGTTCAGCTTCCCGCCTCAAAGGCACCTCCTGCGATGCACCATCAGTATAGGATGGTCAGAATTGAGCATGGATCAAATGATGGTGTCAAGACCTCGGTCGTAGTCACCTGGGAGGCCGGAAACAAACCGGGGTAGTCAGCCGTAATGGCGACTAGGGCATTATCCATGCTAAGTTGGTGGAACACCCCGTCGATCAGCTCCACCTTTATGTCCGGATCCTCTTCGGAGGCCGGATCAAGGGATCGTTCCGGATCCTCGGGCTGTGGAGTTAGGCTTTGTATGCCCTCCACGTCCCGGCGCAGCTCCTGCGTCGAAATCACGAAGTAAGATACTTGACTTTGGAAGTATGGATCGGGTAGATAAACGTCCGCTTACCCAGCTCCGAGGGTTATTCATGGAGAATCCATTCAATGGATTCGTGCGGAGGAAGTCCTCCTCCTCCCCCTTGTACAAGCCGGACAGGATCTTTGCCAGATCGGCTGCCGAGCCCGGCCCTCTGCGGCCATGACGGGTGGCGTCATCTTCCCCGTTGAAATCCCACATAGGGTGGCCCCTATATTGGAGTGGCTGCACCCCTCGCATAATGCACGTGGCCATGATTCCAATCATGGTCAATCCGGAGTGGGCCAGTAACCTAATCCGGCCCATCAGATAATGGACGCTCCCATCATCCTCCCGTTGAGGGCTCCGCGGGCGCCAACTCAGGCGTTTCTTCAAGGGAGCATTGCTGAACTCCGGGAGGCCGATCCGAACTGGATCCGGCAGAGGGGCGTCCTCCATGTAGAACCATTCCGAAGGCCAGTCTTCGGACGCCTTCTTCGGGGTGCCGGATAGATATCCGGTCCCGGCGATGCGCCATATTTCGGCTCCGCCCACTTGATATATCGACCCCTCGTAAGAACGGGGTACGAGGCAAAACAATCTCTTCCACAGCGCAAAATGGGGCTCGATGCCCAGGAACAGCTCGCAAAGAGCTACAAAGCCCGCGATGTGCAAAATGGAGGCAGGTGTGAGGTGGTGAAGCTGGAGTCCGTAGAACTCCAGGAGCCCCCGGAGAAACGGATGTATGGGAAATCCGAGTCCCCTTATTAGATAGGGGACGAAGCATACCCGCTCTCCTTTGGAAGGGTTGGGGACGCTCTCCGCCTGCTTTCCACCCCTGAAGGTGGCCAGTCCGGCTCGAACCGGAACCATGAAAGCTGGGGGAAGATATCCCTCGGTTTGGAGCGCCACTAGCTCGCTGTGTGGAACTGAGCATCTCCCCCAATCTCCTGGCTTAGGGCTGGGAGCGCGAGAGGAGGAGCCGCGTCGACTATCCATGATGGAATGGATTTTTGTCAGAGGCGCTTCGATGAGAACTTGCGGATGGAGGATGGTGTGAGCTGGATCTAGATCCTCGCCTCTCTTATAGGCGGCTCGTTCGCACGGCTAGGGGGTAAAATGTAAAAATACCCTAGCTTTTCGCATTCATACGACACGTGGAAGAAGGCCATTATTGGGCGTAGAAGCCAAGGAGCGCAACATTTATAAGGAAGCCGGACACTATTCGACAGGAACATGAAGTTTGAAGGAGAACCCGCCTTGCAACGCCGAAGACAATATACGTGCCAGACTCGTCGTCGCTGAAGCCCGGTTCGGGGGCTACTAAGGGAGTCCCGGACTAGGGGGTGTCCGGATAGCCGAACTATCATTGTCGGCCGGACTCCAAGATTATGAAGATACAAGATTGAAGACTTCATCCCGTGTCCGGATGGGACTTTCCTTGGCATGGAAGGCAAGCTTGGCGATACGGATATGTAGATCTCCTACCATTGTAACCGACTTTGTGTAACCCTAGCCCTCTCCGGTGTCTATGTAAACCGGATGGCTTTAGTCCATAGGACGGACAACAATCATACCATAGGCTAGCTTCTAGGGTTTAGCCTCCTTGATCTCGTGGTAGATCCACTCTTGTAACACACATCATCAATATTAATCGAGCAGGACGTAGGGTTTTACCTCCATTAAGAGGGCCCAAACCTTGGTAAAACATCGTGTCCCTTGTCTCCTGTTACCATCCGCCTAGACGCACAGTTCGGGACCCCCTACCCGAGATCCGCCGGTTTTGACACCGACAATGCCTACTATGCCCTCCATCACATGCGGGCAATCGTACGGGACCATAATCACCTTCTGCTACCAAATAATCTCAAAGATTGGGCCGCAAGCTTGGCAGCAATCCAGGACGCGGACCTCCGACAAGAATTCTTTCACATCCAGTCGGAGTTTGGAGAAATCATCCATCAAGATGTCCTTCGTACCTCGGGGCAGTTCTACCTCAGATATCAGCCGTCCAACAGTGAGATAGACACACCGCTACAAATGTAGGCTGACAACAACCGCGAGTTCATGACCATCACGAAAGACAGTGGCTTGATCCACGCTCCGGTCCCATGAGTCGAGTCGAAAGTAGTGATGCTATTTGTAGTTCTGAAACATCGATTAGCTCATGTTGTAATTAAACTTTAATGAACTTGTATGTCTCTTTGGTTTGAACAGTCATTCAACTTTGATGTAATCGATGTTATTTATTACTAGGACCATGAATCGTGCTACTAATGTCTTGCTTTTCTCTTCCGTTCCTTTTGTTGCATACTTATATATTGCTTATGTATTTTCTGTTGTTTGGCTTGTGCATAGAGATGCCGTTGTATGTCATGTACAAGGGTAAGGTTCCCGGAGTCTATGACGACTGGGAGGAGTGTCGGAGACAGGTTCATCGTTTCAGCGGTAACAGTTACAAAGGGTACACCACTAGGGCGGAGGCGGAATCTAGATACGCGCGCTATCTAGTGGGAGAGAGGAGGGAGCGTTGGAGGAACCGGATGAAGACCAGTTTCATCACGATGATGCTCATCGTGATGACCGCAGCTCTCTTCTATGTGATGGTAGTTTAGATGATTGATATCGACCTGTAATGTGAAGACAAACTCGCTACTCGCGGTCTCGAGACTTGTAATGTTCTATCTTTGTTCGGTCTTCGGAGACTAATATGATGAATTGTATTTGGAGACTAATTTTCTATTGTATTCGATGAATCTGCTATTGTTGTGTGGTGCTGTCTCTATTCTGTCCAATAATATATTTTGTAACCTATGCAAAAATCAGAAAAGATGTCAGGACCCCGACTCGATGCCACATCGATCTAGCATGTAACACATCATATCACTTTGCGGCCTCACGCACGGTATTCCCACGGGTGCCACCTTACCTGGCCCGGGACCGTTTGCGCCTTTTGGCTCACGTATATGATAGTGTCGCTAGCATCCATATGACAAAGAACCCGGGCTGACATGGCTAGTCGTGAACCCAAAGTGGCACAAACTTACAGGGACAGGCATCCATGACGCAGCATCGAACGTGTCGGTCATGAACGAGTGAATCCGGGCTGTAGCACTGGGCTAGCAGGACTCAGGTAAACTGGGCTGTAGCGGTCTAATAGGACTCCGGTATCCATCTTGTGACATTTCCCCGAAGGGACAAACACAGGAACGAAGAAGGACACATGCCGGCCAGCCTAAGTGATCCGGAGCAGTAGCAAGCTACCAAGGCTCAGTGGAAGCACTAGGAGACATTTCCCGGTAAGAGAGGCTACTAAGGATAAACAACTAGATAGTCAGATCCCACACATACCAAGCATTTCAATCATACACACAATATGCTCGATATGTGCAAATACAACAAGGCATCACAACATGACTCTACGACACAAGTACTTTATTTAAAGGCTTAGAGAGCCATACATAGCACACACACAAGTACGGGTCACACGACCCACATTCAAGTCATACAAGCATACAAGCCAACAGCGGAAGTAACTTGTCTGAGTACAGACAACTAGTAAAATAAAAGAGGCTTGGGGAAGCCTGGCTATACTACATGGTCCTTCACAAGCACAGGATCACCACCTGGGCCTCAATCTACTCATCGATGTCAACGTCTACGAAGAACCCATCAGAAGAGGTTGCAGCGTCTTCTGAAAAATGTAAGTTAAAGCAACATGAGTACAAAGGTACTCAGCAAGACTTACATCAGATCCTACATACATGCACATTATCAAGAAGGGTTGGTGGGGTTATTGCAGCAAGCCAGATTTGACTCTTGGCTAAGCTATCCTACGAGACACCAACTTGAAATGGTTTTGCGCACACGAGTCCACTACACACCAACTCAATACACTACCGAGGATCCACCTCCGTCTTCCTACGGAAGAGCCATCCTCGGCACTCACGCTTATCTTGAGGATTTTAGTAGTATCCATTTACTTGTCTATGAACTGTATAGGCAACCAAGTAGTCCTTTACCGCGGACGCGGCTATTCGAATAGATAATGTTAACCCTGCAGCGGTGTACTTCTTCATACACGCTCTCGCCACTTACCGCCGTTTACACGACATGTACTCGGCAACCTTCAAGCGGAAGCCCAACGTGGGTGTCGGCCACGACCTACCTAAACACCTAAGTCTCTATAACATGTTTATTGCCTATTCAGGTTCCATCCGCAGGGAGTCCGGCCGAGGTTTCCACATACGGCCCGAACGATGTGTACAGGGTTCCGAGACACCTAACGGGTGCCTGGCATACCCGCCCACGTACCTACCGCATCACAGCCCACCCCGCGTGTCAGCGCTGCCCACGGCCTCCAGTAAGCTACAAACACCAGAAACTACTTGCAACTCCTGGACAGAGGACTAGGGTGAATAAGAAGCCGAGAGGGTCCATTGGTTTCGGGCCCAATGCATGGTAGTAGCTGAATCTTAAATCACACATACAGATCTCAGTGCTTAAGGTCGGCTTCAATGAAACAACCCACCATGTACTCCTACATGGCCTCTCATCGATACCTTTACCAAATCATGTTCAACACATCACCCTCATTACCGGCATGATCATTTCACTCCAGCCCATCACCCAGATGAACCAAACCTGACACGACTCTAAGCATAGCAGGCATAGAAAGGTAGGAACAACACATACATATGGCTCAATCAACTCCTACACATGCTAGTGGGTTTTATCTAGTTACTGTGGCAATGACAGGTCATGCAGAGGAAATGGGTTCAACTACCGTAGCACTCAGCAGTTTGAATCGCGTTGTCTTAATGCAGTAAAAGAGAGCAGAAGCGAGAACATGGGATTGTATCGATATGATCAAATGGTTGGTTGCTTGCCTGATGGGTCGATGCACTGATATTGATCTTCGCTAGGGTAATCGTGGTACTCCTCGGGGGCAGATCCTGCCGCAAAGAGCACCGATACACAACATCACCAAACAATATGCAACAATATGATGCATGCATGTGACATGGCAAAATGAGTGTATTAGGCTAATGCAACTAAGACCAGATGGGTTTGAACCATTTTGAATCAAAGATTCAAGTTTCAAACTCATAAATGGCCCCTTTAAGTGCTTTATCTTGTTCTGCACTAAAAATCAGGTTAGCTTACTTAAACATGCATGAAACCAGTACAGATGGATAGATTGGATTTTTCTGATCATTTTTCATATATAAAACTTTGCATTTGGAGTTACCGATTAATTTCTATGATTTTTTAAAGTTTGTGGTATTAGTGGAATTTCCTGTATAAATATTCCAGTAATAATTACTGCGTCAGCATTACGCAGGATGACGTCAGCGGTCAACGGAACAGTCCAGGTCAACCCTGACTAGTGGGTCCCGTGTGTGAGTGTAATTAGTTTAACTAAGTATTAATTAAAACTAATCCTGATTAGTTAACAGGGCTGGGCCCCACCTGTCATTGACCCAGGGGGGTCAAACTGGGCCCACCCGTGGTCAAACGAGGGGTTAGCAGGGTCAACTCGCCGGCGTTTAACCGCCGGCAAGGCCGAACGCGGCGGCGAGAGTGGTTTTGTGTATTTCGGCGACCAAAAGAGCCGCGAAGGGTATCTACGTGTAGCTGGGAGCAAGCCGCAGCTCTTGGTGGTGTTGGTTGAGCTCGGGGTGGCCGGAAACGGCGCCAGCGACGACCTTGGCGGTCGCCGGAGTTCGGGTGATGATGAACCCGAAGCTACGGGACACGACGAGGCTCGTGGTGAGGTGCTACGGGTTCCTGCGAGTGCGGTGACTGCGTTGGACATGGTGGTGTGGCCAGTGGGTGGTCGGAGTCACGTCGGTGACGAGCTCCACAGTGGCGCGTGCGGGTGAGCTTCGTGCAGTCGCTACGGGGCTCGGAAGCGAGAAAGGAAAGGGGGAGAGGTAGCTGGGCTCACGGCGATCTCGTGGAAGCAAACGGCGCGGTCGGGGACGAGCTGGTGCGGCGGTGACGTCGAAGGGGATCTCCGGCGACGGCGGAGTCGGGCGAGGTCGGTGCAGAGGCTTCGGGGCAAGCAAGCGCTCGGGGGTCGGCTAGCTCGAAGAAGAGGAGGGCGGCGGAGCTCCTGGACACGATGGCACGTCGCAAGGACGACGGAGAGCGCGACTACGGCGACGGTGCGGCTGCGGTGGCATCGGCCATGGCGTGGGAGAGCGAGGGAGAGAGGCAGGTGAGCGAGTGAGGTGTCCAGGGGGTTCGGGGCATGACGTGGAGGTCGTCCAGGCTAGCAGAGAGGCGAGGGGAGGAAGCAGGGCGGCGGGCAGCTGCGTGGCGCGCGCTGGTGCCGCCGTCAAGCACCTGCCTGCCTGGCTGGCGAAGGCAAGCAACTCACTGGAGCGGCTGCTGGGCTGGGCCGGCTAGGTGGGCTGGCTAGTTGGGCTGCCAGGTTAGTTCCCTCTCTCTCTCTTTTATTTATCTTTTTTATTTATTCTATAACTTTGTGGACTTTCTAAAAATACCTAGACAACTCCAAAAATCACCAAACTGCTCATGGCCACTAACTGGAATATATCCAGCATGGAACATTTTAGTTTGGGATTATTTGAGCATTTAAAATAATTTATATAATTTAAATGCCCAAACTCAAATACTTATGATTTAATTCAAAAACCTTAGGATGACCTAGAAAATTGTGCACCACTTTTGGCAGAGGCTCTGAACCAAGGCAAAAATGATGGACATTTTAGAAGGCATTTCAGGTTCATTGAAAATATTTTTAGTAAACCCTAGTTGGTTTCAGAGGGGGCTGGGGGTTATGTCATCCCCATTTCAAGTTTCTGATGAAGAAAATAGACATGATGCAACACTCTAATGCATGAACTAGCTAGGATGTGACAACTCACCCCCACTCAAAAGAATCTCGTCCCGAGATTTAGGTTCCTCCGGAAAGAAGGCGGGGTACTCGAGTCGAAGACGATCCTCCCTTTCCCAAGTTGCTTCTTTCTCAGAATGGTGCGACCATTGAACCTTGAGAAACTTGATATTATGACGTCGAGTGGTACGCTCAGCTTGATCGAGGATACGAACATGGTACTCTCGATAGGTGAGATTATCTTGAAGATCAAGCGTTTCGTGGTCCACTCCATGGATAGGATCCGAGAAGCAACGCCTGAGTTGAGAAACGTGGAAGACATCGTGGACTCTGGAGAGATGCGGAGGTAGTTCCAACTGGTAGGCAACTTCTCCTCGTTTAGCGAGAATATGAAATGGTCCAATGTAGCGAGGAGCCAATTTGCCTCTGATACCGAAACGATGGGTTCCCTTCAGAGGAGTAACCCGAAGGTAAGCCTTCTCGTCAACCTCAAAAGTCATAGCCTTATGTTTTCGGTCATATTGACTCTTTTGACGAGATTGGGCTGTTTTCAATTTTTGCACGATGCGAACTTGCTCTTCTGCTTCCTGGATCATATCCGGGCCAAAGAATTGTCTTTCCCCGGTTTCTGACCAGTTAAGGGGTGTTCGACACCTTCGTCCATAGAGAACTTCAAAAGGGGCTTTACCCAAGCTAGATTGATAGCTGTTGTTATAAGCAAATTCAGCAAATGGAAGGCATTTCTCCCAATCCATTCCGAATGAGATAACAGAAGCTCGAAGCATGTCTTCTAGAATCTGGTTGACACGTTCTACTTGACCACTTGATTGAGGGTGAAAAGCAGTGCTAAAGGAAAGGCGGGTTCCCATAGCATTTTGGAAACTTTCCCAAAATCGAGAGGTGAAGAGACTTCCTCGATCCGAGTTAATTTCCAGTGGAACACCATGGAGGGATACTATTCGGGAGATATACAAATCTGCTAGCTGACTAGCGGTTATACTCTCGTGAACAGGCAAGAAATGGGCTACTTTGGAAAGATGATCGACAACGACGAAGATAGCGTTATTCCCTCTCTTGGTCCTGGGAAAACCCGTGATGAAATCCATACCAATTTTATCCCATTTCCATTCAGGAATAGCTAAAGGTTGAAGGGTGCCAGCAGGCCGTTGGTGCTCTGCTTTAACACGACGACAGACGTTGCAATTAGCAACAAATTGAGCAATGTCTCTCTTCATCCTAGTCCACCAGAACCTCTGGCGTAGGTCCTGATACATCTTGGTACTACCGGGATGAATGGTGAGAGGAGATTCATGAGCCTCCTTAAGGATTAATCGCCTCAGGTTTCGCACCTTGGGAACCACTAAACGGTTCCCGAAGTATACGACTCCTTGATCATCGATGGAAAAACAATCCGCAACTCCCTTCTTGATGTTTCTCTTGATACGGGAAATCCCCGGATCTACCCTCTGAACTTTGATGATCTGATCCGTAAGGGTAGGTTTCGCCACCAAGGTGGAAAGGAATCCTTGAGGAACGATGTGAAGGTTAAGCTTCCGAAATTCCTCATGGAGAAGCGGTTGACTTTGTTGTAACATCAGATTGTTACAATAAGATTTACGACTTAGTGCATCAGCCATGACATTGGCCTTTCCTGGGGTGTAAGTTATTCCTATGTCGAAATCTGTGATCAACTCGACCCAACGTCTTTGCCTGAGATTCAAATCCGGTTGGGTGAATATATACTTCAGACTTTGGTGATCTGTGAAGATTTCGCAACGATTACCGAGGAGGTAATGTCGCCAGGTTTTGAGTGCATGGACTACATCTGCAAGCTCTAGATCATGAGTAGGATAATTCTCCTCATGTGGGTGCAATTGCCGTGAAGCATAAGCAATTACGTGACGATCTTGCATAAGAATGCAACCTAGTCCTTGTCGCGAGGCGTCGCAATAGATAACGAAGTCCTTAGAGAAATCTGGTGGTACCAGTACGGGAGCAGATGTCAGGCGTCTTTTCAGTTCCTGAAAGCTGTGCTCACATTGTGGAGTCCACTCGAACTTTTTATCTTTCTTGAGGAGTTCAGTTAGAGGTTTAGCAACCTTGGAGAAGTTCTCGACAAAGCGGCGACAATAGCTCGCTAAGCCAAGGAAACTCCGAACTTGCTTGACCGATTCAGGTGGAGTCCAATTAAGGACGGCTTGAACTCGCTCGGGATTGACAGCAATACCCTTACCAGAGATTACATGTCCTAGATAGGTCACTTCTGGTAACCAAAATTAGCATTTAGAGAATTTGGCATAAAGGCGATGCTCTCGAAGTTTCATCAACACTAGCCGTAGATGCTCGGCATGTTCTTCCTCGTTCTTGGAGTAGATGAGTATATCATCGAGGTAAACCACAATGAATTTATCCAAATACTCCAAGAAGATTGAGTTCATTAAGCGAGAGAAAGTGGCTGGAGCGTTGGTTAAACCGAAGGACATGACGGTGTACTCGTATTGGCCATAACGAGTAACAAAGGCCGTTTTAGGAATGTCCCCGTTCCTGATTTTGATTTGATGGTAGCCCAACCTCAAATCCATTTTGGAGAAGATTGAGGATCCGGCGAGCTGATCATACAGATCGTTGATCCTGGGGAGCGGATACTTGTTCTTGATTGTGACCAGGTTAACTGGTCGATAATCCACAACCATCCGATCCGTACCATCCTTCTTCTTGACGAAGAGGACGGGACAAGCCCATGGAGACAAACTAGGACGGATGAAACCCTTTTTCAAGGACTCATCGAGTTGTTTCTTAAGCTCGGCTAGTTCTAGTGATGCCATCTTATAGGGTCTTCAAGAAATTGGGACAGTATAACGGCTGTAAATACTCAAAAAGGATTTTGAGACATTTTGCAAAGAATTGCATAGACGCTCAACAACATCATATCAAGGTTCTGGTCCATCTTAACAACTAAATGGGGTAGTAGAACTGAATTAGGCTTGTATCCATCAAACCTATAAGGTACTACTGATTAGTAACACGTGAACCTGATAGAGAGAAGAGATCCTAATTCCTTAACCCCCGGTGGAAGAATAGACCGACTCAGATCAGAATGTCATGAGATAAAGGAGTAAAAAGAGCCTTACGTTCCATCCCACAATCAATTCCCCTACATATAACTAAAGCATTTCTAGACTCAACATCGACCAGTTTGGCTTGGAGAACCTACAGGCAGTCCGGCTCTGATGCTAATGCTGTCAGGACCCCGACTCTATGCCACATCAATCTAGCATGTAACACATCATATCACTTTGCGGCCTCACGCACGGTATTCCCACGGGTGCCACCTTACTTGGCCCGGGACCGTTTGCGCCTTTTGGCTCACGTATATGATAGTGCCGCTAGCATCCATATGACAAAGAACCCGGGCTGACATGGCTAGTCGTGAACCCAAAGTGGCACAAACTTACAGGGACAGGCATCCATGACCCAGCATCGAACATGTCGGTCATCAACGAGTGAATCCGGGCTGTAGCACTGGGCTAGCAGGACTCAGGTAAACTGGGCTGTAGCGGGCTAACAGGACTCCGGTATCCATCTTGTGACATTTCCCCGAAGGGACAGACACAGGAACGAAGAAGGACACATGCCGGCCAGCCTAAGTGATCCGGAGCAGTAGCAAGCTACCAAGGCTCAGTGGAAGCACTAGGAGACATTTCCCGGTAAGAGAGGCTACTAAGGATAAACAACTAGATAGTCAGATCCCACACATACCAAGCATTTCAATCATACACACAATATGCTCGATATGTGCAAATACAACAAGGCATCACAACATGACTCTATGACACAAGTACTTTATTTAAAGGCTCAGAGAGCCATACATATCACACACACAAGTACGGGTCACACGACCTAGCATTCAAGTCATACAAGCATACAAGCCAACATCGGAAGTAACTTGTCTGAGTACAGACAACTAGTAAAATAAAAGAGGCTTGGGGAAGCCTGGCTATACTACATGGTCCTTCACAAGCACAGGATCACCACCTGGGCCTCAGTCTACTCATTGATGTCAACGTCTACGAAGAACCCATCAGAAGGGGTTGCAGCGTCTTCTGAAAAATGTAAATTAAAGCAACATGAGTACAAAGGTACTCAGCAAGACTTACATCAGATCCTACATACATGCACATTATCAAGAAGGGTTGGTGGGGTTATTGCAGCAAGCCAGCTTTGACTCTTGGCTAAGCTATCCTACGAGACACCAACTTGAAATGGTTTTGCGCACACGAGTCCACTACACACCAACTCAATACACTACCGAGGATCCACCTCCGTCTTCCTACGGAAGAGCCATCCTCGGCACTCACGCTTATCTTGAGGATTTTAGTAGTATCCATTTACTTGTCTATGAACTGTATAGGCAACCAAGTAGTCCTTTACCGCGGACGCGGCTATTCGAATAGATAATGTTAACCCTGCAGGGGTGTACTTCTTCATACACGCTCTCACCACTTACCGCCGTTTACACGACATGTACTCGGCAACCTTCAAGCGGAAGCCCAACGTGGGTGTCGGCCACGACCTACCTAAACACCTAAGTCTCCTAGTCCAGGTTTATCGCCTATTCAGGTTCCATCCGCAGGGAGTCCGGCCGAGGTTTCCACATACGGCCCCGAACGATGTGTACACGGTTCCGAGACACCTAACGGGTGCCCGGCATACCTGGCCACGTACCTACCGCATCACAGCCCACCCCGCGGGTCAGCGCTGCCCACGGCCTCCAGTAAGCTACAAACACCAGAAAACTACTTGCAACTCCTGGACAGAGGACTAGGGTGAATAAGAAGCCGAGAGGGTCCATTGGTTTCGGGCCCAATGCATGGTAGTAGCTGAATCTTAAATCACACATACAGATCTCAGTGCTTAAGGTCGGCTTCAATGAAACAACCCACCATGTACTCCTACATGGCCTCTCATCGATACCTTTACCAAATCATGTTCAACACATCACCCTCATTACCGGCATGATCATTTCACTCCAGCCCATCACCCAGATGAACCAGACCTGACACGACTCTAAGCATAGCAGGCATAGAAAGGTAGGAACAACACATACATATGGCTCAATCAACTCCTACACATGCTAGTGGGTTTCATCTAGTTACTGTGGCAATGACAGGTCATGCAGAGGAAATGGGTTCAACTAGCGTAGCACTCAGCAGTTTGAATCGCGTTGTCTTAATGCAGTAAAAGAGAGCAGAAGCGAGAACATGGGATTGTATCGATATGATCAAATGGTTGGTTGCTTGCCTAATGGGTCGATGCACTGATATTGATCTTCGCTAGGGTAATCGTGGTACTCCTCGGGGGTAGATCCTGCCGCAAAGAGCACCGATACACAACATCACCAAACAATATGCAACAATATGATGCATGCATGAGACATGGCAAAATGAGTGTATTAGGCTAATGCAACTAAGACCAGATGGGTTTGAACCATTTTGAATCAAAGATTCAAGTTCAAACTCATAAATGGCCCCTTTAAGTGCTTTATCTTGTTCTGGACTAAACATCAGGTTAGCTTGCTTAAACATGCATGAAACCAGTAAAGATGGATAGATTGGATTTTTCTGATTATTTTTCATATATAAAACTTTGCATTTGGAGTAACCGATTAATTTCTATGATTTTTTAAAGTTTGTGTTATTTACTGGAATTTCCTGTATAAAAATAATTCCAGTAAATAAATTATTGCGTCAGCATTACGTCAGGATGACGTCAGCGGTCAACGGAACTGTCCAGGTCAACCCTAACTAGTGGGTCCCGTGTGTCAGTGTAATTAGTTTAACTAAATATTAATTAAAACTAATCCTGATTAGTTAACGGGGCTGGGCCCCACCGGTCATTGACCCAGGAGGGTCAAACTGGGCCCACCCGTGGTCAAATGAGGGGTTAGAGGGGTCAACTCGCTGGCGTTTAACTGCCGGCGAGGCCGAACGCGGCGGCGAGAGTGGTTTTGTGTATTCCGGCGACCAAAAGAGCCGCGGAGGGTATCTACGTGTAGCTGGGAGCTAGCCGCAGCTCTTGGTGGTGTTGGTTGAGCTCGGGGTGGCCGGAAACGGCGCCGGCGACGACCTTGGCGGTCGCCGGAGTTCGGGTGATGATGAACCCGAAGCTATGGGACACGGCGAGGCTCGTGGTGAGGTGCTACGGGTTCCTGCGAGTGCGGTGAGTGCGTTGGACATGGTGGTGTGGCCAGTGGGTGGCTGGAGTCACGTCAGCGACGAGCTCTACGGCGGCGCGTGCGGGTGAGCTTCGTGCAGTCGCTACGGGGCTCGGAAGCGAGAAAGGAAAGGGGGGAGAGGTAGCTGGGCTCACGGCGATCTTGAGGAAGCAAATGGCGCGGTCGGAGACGAGCTGGTGCGGCGGTGACGTCGAAGGGGATCTCCGGCGACAGCGGAGTCGGGCGAGGTTGGTGCAGAGGCTTCGGGGCAAGCGAGCGCTCGGGGCTCGGCTAGCTCGAAGAAGAGGAGGGCGGCGGAGCTCCTGGACATGACGGCACGGCGCAAGGATGACGGAGAGCGCGACTACGGCGACGGTGCGGCTGCGGTGGCGTCGGCCATGGCATGGGAGAGCGAGGGAGAGAGGCAGGTGAGCGAGTGAGGTGTCCAGGGGGTTCGGGGCACAACGTGGAGGTCGTCCAGGCCAGCAGAGAGGCGAGGGGAGGAAGCAGGGGGGCGGGCAGCTGCGTGGCGCGCGCTGGTGCCGCCGTCGAGCACCTGCCTGCCTGCCTGGCGAAGGCAAGCAGCTCGCTGGAGTGGCTGCTGGGCTGGGCCGGCTAGGTGGGCTGGCTAGTTGGGCTGCCAGGTTAGTTCCCTCTCTCTCTCTCTCTTTTATTCATCTTTTTTATTTATTCTGTAACTTTGTGGACTTTCTAAAAATACCTAGACAACTCCAAAAATCACCAAACTGCTCATGGACACTAACTGGAATATATCCAGCATGGAACATTTTAGTTTGGGATTATTTGAGCATTTAAAATAATTTATATAATTTAAATGCCCAAACTCAAATACTTATGATTTAATTCAAAAACCATAGGATGACCTAGAAAATTGTGCACCACTTTTGGCAGAGGCTCTGAACCAACGCAAAAATGATGGACATTTTAGAAGGGCATTTCAGGTTCATTGGAAATATTTTTAGTAAACCCTAGTTGGTTTCAGAGGGGACTGGGGGTTCTGTCATCCCCATTTCAAGTTTCTGTTGAGAAAAATAGACATGATGCAACACTCTAATGCATGAACTAGCTAGGATGTGACAAAAGAAAAAAAATCCCTAATATTCATACTAATGGCGCACCACTCAGCACTCTAATGGCGCACTGTAGAAAGGATACTAATGGACCATCACCCCAAAGTGCGCCATTAGTATGCCAAAGCACATGGGTATATGGCCCCCTGGGAGGCATACTAATGGCGCATGTTGGGCTATACTAATGGCGCACTGCGTGGTGCGTCATTAGTATACCATATACTAATGGCGCACCAGTGGTGCGCCATTTGTATTTAATACTAGTGGCGTGGTGCTAGTGGCGCACCAGTAGTGCGCCATTAGTAGGCAAAACTAGTGCGCCACTAGAAGCCCTTTTCCTAGTAGTGTTTGCCTGATGCCTCGGTACTCCGTGCCTGCGCTTGCCCCCTTAGAACCAAAGGGGAAACGAGGACACTGTGCAGGCCTGGCGCCCGCCTGGCCTTGATCATCATGGCTTGCGTCACGGGAACCTCGCGAGGGTACCCTTTGCCTTGATCTCTCTGCCTCCCTCGCGAGCCTGCCTGGTGAGGCCGCTCCTGAGGAGGCCTTGTGCCGTCCGCCCCGCGAGGCTTGGACCCTCGTGAGGGTCTTGAGTGTTGGTTGATGAATACGGGTCGTATTGGGCCACTGGCGGAGCCACGCCATGGGCCGCAGGCTGCAAGTCTGGGGACCCCCATTCCCAGAACGCCGACAGCACTGAGACCCGCTCCGGATTAAGGTGCCACCCGTCCAGCAGGTGCACGTCACCCCATGATAGCGACATGGTCATGTTCCAGTACCGCTGGCACGTCACGCCACGAACGTTCTAACTTTGTCGTGGCATAGTGGGCAGCGAGAGGCGAAGCTGGTGTTGTTCATCCTCTACCCCAACGAGCCAAAAGACGACGCCACCTCATGGTCTTACTTCCTCGGCTTCACTAGCCACTTCCACCCGCCGGCTAAAGTTTGTTGGGCGCCTGGGGGCAGGGGAAGAATTTGGAAGTAGAGGGAAATGGACTTGCCAGTCCACGCGCACGGGCTAGCCATTAAAAAGGACCTCGGTGGGGGAGGCTAGTGATGGCTCCAGAATTTGTGATGTTTTCCTAGTGATTTTTGCTTGGATTCACCATATTTCTATTACTCTTCGGATATTTCTAACACTAATCACTCGAAAGAGGGGAAAATCTCCCAATGTTTGGCAGGAAATCTGATACATGGAAGGAAACCAGGGAGGAGTATTGGAAATCAAGTCAAATGGAGCAACTTCCATGAAGAGACTCAAGTCATCAGGCACACCAGACCAAAAGACGGCATTCCATACGACCGCAAGCGCTTGTAGGAGCGGTCGTATGGACCGCCAACAACTCCACCATGTATATACAAAACACTTCCATGAAGGGGCCGATGGGAGACGAGATCCCTATCCGTCGCCACACTATCCAAAACAAGAGAAGAGGTGATCCGAAGAACAATTGAAGATATCTTCTTAGTTTTGGTTCTTTCATCTCCATCATCATCACACACCCTTCACTATTTTTAGAGGAATTCCAATTTGTGTGAACAACTATAACTCTATTCAATCTCATCTCGAGATCAAGACTATTTGAATCATCCATTTCATCTTATTGTGGATCTTCCCGATATTATCAATATGGTTTTCATGGATTTTATCTCTGTTGTGATTGATTCCCCTCTAATAATGTGTGAGTAATTCTCCTTAGGCATGGGAGATGTAAGTGAGTGGTAAGATTCATCTGTGCCTATTCTATATGTCGTCATTTGCATTCATAGTAGTATGATCTATCTAGTATGTTGTCATATATACTGTGGTGAACTCTATGCGTGCTGTCCAATTTAAGGGCCCAGGGAACATGATTTCAAGACCTACACATGTAACACATATTTTTAGGAAATATTTGACCTCTAACGTGACAGGTGGAGATATCTATGAGGACCGAAGACAATATGAGATAACGGCGATCCCTTAAACTTAATGCTTGGTTCTGGTCCAAGGACCTTAATTCTGGAAACGACCACTCTGTGGCAATGGTGAAGCAGGACCATACAATGAAATATAATCATGTGTGGAGGAGTTTCATAACCTTAGGGTGATCCGCGTATAGAACACACATATCAAATGCTATGAGTACAATACAAGGTAACTGGTATTACTGCCGCACTGGCACACTTGATACATTCTTACCATGAACTAAATTCTCTCTGTGCCTAATCTCTTCATTAGAAGAAACACAACTTTCATTCTTATTGATACGTCCATTTTGCATCATGTTTTCCTACTATTGTTTAGAGTGTTTTTAATCATTATAACACTTTGTGGAGTAATTTCAATGCCTTTTCCCGCATAATATGCAAGGTTTACACGAAGAGGGATATTGCCAACAGCTGGAATTCTAGACCTGAAAAAGCTATTCCACAGATACCTATTCTACACATCTCCAAATGAGCTGAAATTTCACAGAGATTTATGTTGGAATATATAAAAATTATTGGAGAAAAGTAGTACTAGAGGGGGCCATCCACGTGCCCACTAGGCACCAGGGTGCGCCTACCCCCTAGCGCGCCCTGATGGGTAGTGGGGCCCCTGGCCAGCCTCTAGTGCCCATCTTCTGGTATGTAAGCCCATTTGCCATAGAAAATAAATAAATAGAGGACTTTCGGGATGGAGCACCACCATCTCGAGGAGGAACTTAGGCAGGGGCACTTTTGCTCTCCGGCGGAGAGATTACGTCGGGGATACTTCCCACCGGGAGGGGAAAATCGAAGCCATCATCATCACCAACAACCCTCTCATCGTGGGACGGCTAATCTTCATCAACATCTTCAACAACACCATCTCATCTCAAACCCTAGTTCATATCTTATGTTCAATCTTTGCATCAAATCCTTAGGTTGGTACCTCTAGGTGACTAGTAGTGTTGATTACATCTTGTAGTTGATGCTAGTTGGTTTATTTGGTGGAAGATCATATGTTCAGATCTATTATGCTATTTAATACCCCTCTGATCTTGAGCATGAATATGTTTTGTGAGTAGTTGCTTTTGTTCTTGAGGACATGGGAGAAGTTTGGTCATAAGTAATCATGTGAATTTGGTTTTTGCTCGATATTTTGATGATATGTATGTTGTTGATTCCCTTAGTGGTGTTATGTGAAAGTCGACTACATGAGACTTCACCATCTTTCGCCCTAAGGGAATACATTGTGGAGTAGTTATTAAATTATGGGTTGCTAGAGTGACAGAAGCTTAAACCCTTGTTTATGCACTCTTCCGTAAGGGGCTAATTTGGATCCACATGTTTAATGCTATGGTTAGATTTTATCATAATTCTTCTTTCATAATTGTGGATGCTTGCGAGAGGGGTTAATGATAAGTGGGATGTTTGTTCATGTAAGAACAACACCCAAGCACCAGTCCACCCACATATCAAATTATCAAAGTAGCAAACGCAAATCAAACAAACATGATGAAAGTGACTAGATGAAATTCCTGTGTGTCCTCAAGGACGTTTTACCTATTATAAGAGATTGCTCTAGGCTGTCCTTTGCAACAAAAAGGATTGAGCTACCTTGCAGCACTTATCGTTACACTTGCTACTTATCACATGTTACAAATTATCTTGCTATCAAACTACTCGTTACTGATAATTTCAGTGCCTGCAGAAAATATCATGCTGAAAATCGCTTGTCATTCCTTATGCTCCTCGTTCGGTTCGACACTCTTACTTATCAAAAGGGATACAATTGATCCCCTATACTTGTGGGTCATTAAGGCTCTTTTTTGGCACCATTGCCTGGGATTGAAGTGCTTCTGGTGAGTGGAATTTGGTATGGAAAAATTTATGTTACATGCTGAAAGTTAGTGTTACTTGTTATTATGGAAAACCATCATTTGAGGGGATTGTTTGGCGTATCTTCAACTCAATCGAAAGCACAAAGAATTTCTCCTCAACCTAATGCACCTACTGAAAATATTTATTATGAGATTCCTTCGGGTATGATAGAGAAACTGCTGGCTAATCCTTATGGAGTAGATGGAACATTACATGTTGATATGCACGTAATATATGTGGATGAAGTTTGTGGATTATTTAAGCTTGCAGGTTTACCTGGAGATGAAGTTAAGAAGAAGGTCTTCCCATTATCTTTGAAGGGAAAGACATTGACATGGTATAGGCTATGTGATGATATTGGGACATGGGATTGGAATCAACTGAAATTGGAATTTCATTAAGAGTTTTATCCTATGCATATAGTTCATCGTGATCGGAAGTATATATATATATGGGACAAATGTTTCCTACAAGCAGTGGTAGTTACCACCATTTGCGTTTTGTATGTTGTATGTAGTATCCGTCGAAATAGAGAGTATGTACGTGTAGTATGTAGTATATAACAATGATTAGGTAGTATATATACTATTTTTTAGGTAGTATATACCAAGTTTTGAGTATTCTTTTTTTACGTACAAATATGTACGTATTTCACAAATATAACAAAAACTATGGGCTCATATGCAATTTTTTCATGTAACTTGCTTTGAAATATCTTAGATATAGTATATGGATATATTTAAAATGATAAAATAGTATATATAGTAATACATGATAGTATATGCGACATATAGGGTAACTACCACCGGGTGATAGGATGGATTTTTCCTATATATATATATACATACATACATACATATATATATATACATACATATATATATACACATATATATATATATATATATATATATATATATGTATAGGACAACACTATTCTGATACTATTTGGATCACGTCAGGCCCTATATAGGCCCGATTAGGTGTTCCCGAGATTCCAGAAAATGCCCACCAGTCCCGCACCTCCCTCCCGCAGCTCGCTCTCCCCAGATTACTCCTGCTACGACGAACTCACCGCCCCGCCCTCGATCTGCCCCCTCCCCCCCCCCCCCCCCACGCCCTGCCTCAAGATCAGGCTGCCGCGCCGCCACTGACCCCCGGATTAGGCCGCCCCGGCGCCACCGGTCTTGGATCCGGCCGCCGCGCTGCCCGCCTCTGCTCCTCACTTCTCTGCCTCTGTGCCCGCACGAGGGGATGCCAAGCCCTTGTGCTCCTCGATCGGCAGCCATAGGGGGGCCACCCACGCACCTTCCCTTCCTGTCTTCCTCTCCTTCCTTCTCCCTCACACCCTATGTCTCTGTTCTCCTGCAGGTACCCGCCATGGCCATCATGGATAGCAGCCATGCGGCAGGAGCTCGCCACCGAAGTCCCCTGAGCACCGTACGCCCCGAATCTGGCCGGGAGACGAGGCCGAGCCCTCGCGCCCAGATCCGCTGCAGCAACCTGGAAGTTCGCCGCCGCCACCTCGGGCGGTTCAACTGATGCACCGCCGCCCTCACCTCCCTCCCTGACAGACGCGTCGTCCTGACTCCACCTCCTGGCTGGACCACCGCGAGCCTCCACCTCCCGGCTTCCCGTGCTGCCCCGTTGGCCTCCTCTCGTGGCCCCGCTGTCTTCCCCATGTGAGCCAACCAGGCCAGACGGCCACCCCGGCAAGCACTCATCCTCGTGTTCGCTTGGTGGAGACTAGGAGGAGCGGCAGAGACGCCGCCCCGAGGCAGAATCCCTGCCTCCGCTTGGTTCCGTCCACAGCAGCACACCACATGTCCCCTGTCGTCCACCTGCCATGTTCATGTCCACAGGTGACCTTCTCTCCAAACATGTGCTGACCTTCCTCCTCCTGTTTCTTTCAATTCCCCTCTTAGATGATTGAACTCTGTCTCATGGAGTAGTAGAACTGCCGGCATGTCCTACTCCCATGCCATGATGAGAAACCAACTCATGCAATTTTGCAGGGTATTGGTGAAGTCCAGAATGAATGTGGATTAAGGTTCAGGATGTGCAGTATTTGTTTAGTACATTCAGAGTGTTTCCCCCCTGTTTTTTATTTCTTAGCTTCTTCATAGATTATTGGAAAATTTCCGTGACCAACATTCCATCATCTGAAGCTTATAGTCTCATGTGCGTACTAAAAAAACACATCTTGATCAGTATATTCTGCATCTGTGTGAAATTATATGAAAAGGGATGAACCATGCAGTGTTACTGGTTCAAGTTGAGTTCTCCCCATAGATACTTCAATTTGTTTTCCCAAGTATTCAGTTCTGTATATATTTTGTGTGATGATGCATCTCCCTGGATCAGTGCCAGACTTTACAAACACGGATGCTTTGGAAAATAACAAAATAACATGTTTTGATACACCATGGTGTCTGTTTCTTAGACCTTGATCTCAATTTCTTATGGTGCTTCGTTTCCTCCCCCCACAGCTTCCATTTCAGCCATTGAAGCTATAGATGGAGCGCGACATGCAGCAGTGTCGCCCCAACAAGCATGCAACACCGACGACGACAGGGTGTGGCGTGTGTCTGTCCGGCATGCTGGGCATGGTGCTGAGGGGCAGCAGTTTGAATTGGCTGTGGGTTAAAATTCAGGTAATGCTATTGTCTGGTGGCAAAGGATCATGCAGGCTATTTCGTTACTGAAAAAACGCGTGACGCAAGGAATAAGATTTTTTCAATAAACTCCTACTCTTATTCTTTTCCCCTTCGACTTTCTCTGCCATGGATGTGTGCATGCGTGCTATGTGCGTGAGTGCGCTACAACAATTTGTGTAAAAGAAACATTTTCAATTGGGCAAAATTAGTTGATGGTTGTCGAAGTTCAGACATTTGTATTGGTGACCTTCAGTAATTATAGAATGAGAAGTAGTGTGTGCCGTCTTGTGCCCACAAGGTGTTTGTGCTTGTGTGCCACTGGCTGCTACACACTCTGTGTTACTGCTGTTGCTTTAACTTTTACATTTTTCAATGACTTGCAAACAAGTTTTTTCCTTTGGATATATGCAATCCAGTACACTTGTTCTACTAAGTAGCAGGGTAGGTGCTTCTTAGCGGCCAAGCATGTGGAATCATTTTGCTGATTTCACTTGATGGCATGTACAGAAGTTGAAATAGAAAAAACGGGAGATCACTAGGGAAAATGCAACAAAATCCATGGAACAAACTTGAGCAATTCAACTAGAAAATACAAAAAGATAAAACAAAAAACAATCGCTTTCGAAAAAACAAAACACTTTGGGTGTCCAATAAAAGAGAGTTGAACACATGAAAAATATCAATTGACAAGTGAACCTTTGAATCCAAGGTTTTACAAAAATGTTTCATTGTAAAATATCAAGTAACTAAAGTGAGCAGTAAAAAAATATGAGAAAAGGCAAAAATTGAACACTTGTTTAAAAAAATAGAAGTTCAAATTAAAATGGCAGAGAAGTTCTTTGTTAATTATAAAACTGGAAGTTCAGAGGCTGTTCTATTCCCTGACAGTAGTAGCAAAAATTCACAAACCAAACAGACAACAAGAAAGGAATGCCTTATTGAGAAAACATAAGCTAACTTCTAGCACTGCATCTCATGGCCGAGGTCGTCGCAATCCCAGGGTTGCTTGTAGCGGCGGCGGATGGGGCATCGTCGTTTGGGGAATGCCACGAATAAAAAGTAATGATGTTAGCAAAGAAAGATTGGATAAATTAAGTATGTCATTTAGGAACATGAATGAAAGTTTGCTTTTGCATAATTTTAATATCTGGGCACCCATTTTAATATCTGAAAGTCGACGAGAAAATCATATACGAAAAACTAGAAAGATAACAAGAAAAAGATGTAAGAAAAACCTTGAAGTTCAACTAGAAGAGCGAGATAAGTTCATGACGCCCTTCGGAGGAGCATGAGTCTTGGGTGTGTGCGTCTTGAGTGTGTGCTATTCGTGTGGGTGCCCACATGCGTGTCTACGACACGTATGTGTGCTCCGAGTAGGTCTATCATAGGGTTTTTTCATATCTAAAAAGTACATGTTATAAATAGTTAACAAAATGTTAACCAAAAACAAAACTAATGCAAAATGGCCTAAAGAATAAGCCCACCCCCTTCGGAAGTTCAGCGATAAAAACCTAGAAGTTCAAATTAAAATAACGAAGAAGTTCAAAGTTTTCACATAACCAAAAAGAAGTTCAGGTAGATAACTGCCAGAAGTTCACCTACTACACGGTGTGAGAAAATTACAAACGAAAATACATCACAGAAGTTCAACTTAAAACAGCAGGACGTTCAACTACTACACTGAATGAATTTTAGATGAAAAACTTATAAAACTGTCACGAGTATGAAAAAATGATCCACACGGGAAAGTTGTGTGTTTACAGAAGCTTATTCATGTGCATCAGAAGTTCAAGTCAAACTAACGGGGCGATTCAGCGCTTATTCTTGAAAAAGAGGAGAAAATTATACATGCTCTGTAGGTCAAAAGTTTGGCTTTAATTTATGTTTTGTGAAGGTCAAAATGTTGTGTTCGAGAAGGTCAAGTGTGTTATCTCAGCAAGTTCAATATAGATTTGAACATGCAAGGTAAAACATGCAAGAAAACAAAAAGGGAGAAGTTCAATCTCTAAAGATGACGCGGTTCAACGTGTAAACCAATGTTGAAAAAAAAACAAAAAGAAAATTAGAAGTTCAATTTCTAAAGATGAAGCGGTTCGATGTGCAACCCAATGTTGAAAGAAAACAAAAAGAAAGGAGAAGTTCAATTTCTAAAGATGACGTGGTTTGACGTGCTAAACAATGTTGAAAGAAAATAAAAAGAAAAGGAGAAGTTCAATTTCTAAAGATGACGCGATTTGATGTGCAAGCCAATGCAAAAACAGACACAAAAATGTTGTTTTGGTGTCTTAAAATATTTTTATTCATAAAAAATGATTAAGAAATAAAACCAAGAAGAGCATATTAAAAAGGTGGAGAAGTTCGATGATTATAGAAAACTCAGATTTTCCTCGTTATTAAAAATACGTCAGAGTGAAAACAACAAAAAGTTCAACATGAAAACAACAATAAGTTCAATTACTACACTGAATGAATTTCGGATGAAAAACTTTAAAATCATCGCGAGTATGAAAAAATGATCAACACGGGAAAGTTGCGTGTTTACAACAGCTTTCCATCGGTATATCACTTGCTCAATTCTGGTGAGTGGGTGGAGAGCTGCGAGCCAAAAAAACACGTGAAAAACAGAGTGAAGTTCAGGCAGAACTGCCCCAGAAGTTCAAGTACTTCACGCAATGCATTTTCGACGAATCTGTTTTGCGATAAAGGCAGAACGAGTGATCTCGCCGTTTCTGAAATTACTTTAAAATTGCTGGGATTTAGAGAAAACCATCAACATGAAAAAGTTTTGCATTTTTCATAGCTTTTTAACGGTATATTATTTGCCCCGTTCGGATGAAGTTTGTAGAAATTACGGCGAAAATACCTTTTTAGCTATTTTCATAATCAACGTAAAACCATAATGAATTTGGAGAAACAATATATACCAAAAAGTTTCGCATTTGTTCAGGCTTTCCAACGCCATATCATTTGCTACGTTCGGACGTATGATTAAAAAATTATCAAAAATACAAAGTTGGTACAAATTGTACCGTTTTCTAAATTACTCTTAAACTATTCAAAATTAGAAAAAAACTTTCAACATGAGAAAAAGGCGCATTTTCATAAGCTTTCCAACGCCATATCATTTGTCTCAATTGGATTAGGTGTTTAGAAATGGCAACGAAAATACGAAGTCGGTTGTTCGGTTTGCGAAATTTTACGATTTTCCACATTACTCTTTAACCATAGGGAATTAGAAAAAACTTTCAACATGTGGAAGGAGTGGTTTTACAGCAGCTTTCCAACTCCATATTATTTGCCTCATTCTGATAAACGGTTTAGAAATGCGATCGAAAATACGATTCACATTTCTTGTATGAAGAAAAAACGGTTTTCAAAACTGCTCTTAAATCACTTACATTTTGCCCAAATTTGAAGTTGGGTCATGATACTGATGTCCATAGCTTTCCAACGGTTTATCGGAAGCCCCATTTGGGCAATGTTGACGGAAGTTCAACCTAGCACTATGGGAAGTTCAGGTCGAACAAATCAGGCAGTAACATTGCAAAAAACGCAATTTCATCACGACCCGAGATTAAAATCCGCAAGTAAGCGAGATTTTTATTTAAAACCGGTATTTAGTTGCTAAAAAACTTTTCTAGATTACACTAACATCATATAGAACACTACTAACCAGAATAATTCGTGGGGGAAGCCACAGTTGCAAAGATAGCCCGAAGGTCGGATAGTACAGAGGGAAGTTCAGGCGCGTGTACAAACAAAAATACATCGCAGAAGTTCAACGTGAAAATAGCATGAAGTTCAACTACTACGCTGAATGAATTTCAGATGAAAAACTTTTAAAATCGTTACGAGTATGAAAAAAATGATCAACATGGGAAAGTTGCGTGTTTACAGCAGCTTTCCATCGGTATATCACTTGCTCAATTCCGGTGAGTGGATAGAGAGCTAAGAGCAGTGGATAGAGATATACAAGAAAATAAAAGCACGTGAAAAACAGAGTGAAGTTCAAGTACACGTGTCGAGAAGTTCAGGTTCTTCACGCAATGCATTTTTGAAGAATCAGTTTCGCGATAAAGGCAGAACGAATGATCTCGCCATTTTCGCAATTAGTTGAAAATGGCTAGGAATCAGAGAAAATCATCAACATGAAAAAGTTACGCATTTTTCGTAGCTTTTCAGTGGTATATTATTTGCTCCATTCCGATAAAGTATGTAGAAATTATTTTCCGTTTAGAAATTACATTGAAAATATGAATTCAGCTGTTCGGTTTGCGAAATTTCACGATTTTCAAAATTACTCTTTATCCATAGGGAATTAGAGAAAACTTTCAACATGTTGAAGGAGCGGTTTCGCAGCAGCTTTCCAACGCTATATTATTTACCTCATTCCGATAAATGGTTTAGAAAAGCGATCAAAAATACAATTCACACTTTTTGTATGAAGAAAAAACGGTTTTCAAAACTGCTCTTAAACCTCTTACATTTTGCCAAAAATTTAACCTAGATCATGATATTGGTGTCCATAGATTTCCAACGGTACATCGCAAGCCCCATTTGGACACATTTTAGATGAAGTTCAACCTAGTACTCGGGGAAGGTCAAGCGCGTTACTCGGGAAGTTCATGTTGTGATCAGAATATTATTCTGATCCCGTGATGAGAATAGTGTTTATGTATGTATGTATGTATATATATATATATATATATATATATATATATATATATATATATATATAAATTTTGGCCTCGTGAAGGAGAAAGTATCACTCAAGCTTGGGGGAGGCCTAAACACATGATGTATACATGCCCCAATCATGAGCTCTCAAAAGAAATTATCCTGACAAAAATTTTATGCTCGGCTTTCTCATGATAATCAAAACATGCTTGACTCTTCTTGGACTGGCTCTTTTATGAAGAAAGCTATTGTATTCAGATGGAATCTTCTAGAACGAATTAAACGCAACTCCGAAGATCGGCAGCTCGACAAAGGTAATGAGTCAGGTATAACACTTAAGTTTGATTGTATTAAATCTTTTATGCATACTGATGCTTTTCACAAGTTTAGCACTAAATATGGACTTGACTCTGAGATAGCAACCTCTTTTTGTGAATATTTTGCTACTCATGGTTATCTCCCTAAGTAGAAATGGTTTAAATATCACCCCCTATTAAATAAAAGATTGAGGAGCCCGTCATAGTTAAACATGAAACTACCATTTACAATTTTGATCCAGTTGTTCCTACTGCTTACATAGAAAAAACACCTTTCCCTGTTAGTATGAAGGAACATGCTTAGGTTTCAACCGTGGTTAACAAAAGTAATATTAGAGCACCTAGACCCTCTGAACAAATTAAAGTTGAACCTAATGTTGCCATGGTTAAAGATCTCTTGCTCGATAATATTGATGGGCATTTTATTTATTTCTGTGGTGAAGGTGCTAGAATTGCCAAACCCGATGATAAAGATAAGAATAAACCTGTGGTTGGCATGCCTGTTGTGTATGTAAAATAGGAGATCACTGTTATCATGACTTATGTGATTTGGGTGCTAGTGTGAGTGCTACCCCGTTTACCTTATATCAAGAAATTATGAATGATATTGCTCCTGCTGAAATAGAAGACATTGATGTTACAATTAAGCTTGCTAATAGAGAAACTATTTCACCGCTTGGGATTGTTAGAGATGTTTAAGTCTTGTGTGGGAAAAGTAAATACCCTACTAATTTTCTAGTTCTTGGTTCTGTCGGCATTCTGGGCTCGAGGGTACCCAGATATGCCTGCCTGCAGCCCATGACGTGGCTCCCTGGATGGCCCGGTATAGCCCGGCGGCAAGGTCTCCAAGACAAGACCCTTGCGAGGTCCCCCGGCCTCGCAAGGAGAGCGACATCAAGACCTCCCGAGGGGCAGCTCTCCAAGCCTGCCTCCCAAGGAGCGGAGAATTCTATGTAGGTGCCCCACCTCCCGAGGCACTCAATGACGCAAGCCATGACGACCAAGGCCAGGCGGGCGCCAGCGGGCGCAGAGGAGGATAGTTTCCTCTTCAGTGCTAAAGGAGCAAGGGCAGGCGCAGGTTCCCAAGGAATCCCCCAAAGCTTTCCATTCCGGTGCAATGAGACTAAAACCACAAGCTCTGCAGGACATATGTCATCGCCGAGCCCACCTCCGTGTCATGACCAGAAGCTTTGCAGGTGAAGACCACCTTTCGTCTGGATTAGATGTACTGCCTCTCCCCTTTCAAACTAACCGCTGTGGGATCCCATCCCGCCTAAGTTTTGAGGGAAGAGGACCAAGGCCACTATAAATATAGACTAGACACCACCATAGACAGGGATCCAACCCATTCCGTCCTCACTATTTGAGCCCTCCCGAGGAAGCTCATACACTATGCTAGTTCATCCTCAGCCTCCTCGTGAGGCCAATCCACCACAAACCAGGAGTAGGGTTTTACACCGCAAGGTGGCCCGAACCTGGGTAAACTGTTGTGTTTGTCTTCTTCCTCGCTCGCACGAACTCGATGAGGCTAGGCTATGGGCGGTGAGCCTGAGACCTGAGCTAGTTGAGATCTTTGCAGATGCCCCAGAGTTCAAACCTTCTTGGGTCTGTGAAGCCCTGAATCCGAAATTTGGCGCGTCGGGTAGGGGCGTGTAGACATCCTCCTTCCAGCCATGCTCCTCCTTCATTTTGTCATCCCCATGGCGGCTGCCGCCCTGTAGGCATGGCCGCCCAAAGCATACGAGAGCGTCGCAGGTTGCCCGGCCTTCACCTCTGGCCTGCGTCAGGTGAGCTGGCCCACGAGGTTCATGCCGGCGCTGTCCCTGCAGTATGACGGTGTTGCAGACCCTGAGGAGTTCCTTCGGCTGTATGCCCAGGCCATCCAAGTGGCAAGTGGACGTCAAGACCATGCTTCCCCCATGCAGACTGCGCTTGTGAGTGTAGCGGGCTGCTGCGCTTCACCCTGGAGCTGCGTCGCGTCATCTGGCCTGGCAAGTTCAAGCCACACCTACCTCCATGCTATGATGGCATCCTCGACCCTGCGGAATTCCCCCATCTCTATTCACTGAGCATCGAGGCGGCAAACGGTGATGAAAAGGTCATGGCCAACTGGTTCCCCATGGCCCTCAAGGACGACACACGCTCCTAGCTCCTACACTTTCCGGAGGGGTCAATCTCCTCTTGGGATGAGCTTCACGAGCGTTTCATCACCAACTTCCAGGGCACCCGTGACTGCGCCCCTGCGGTGAATGACCTGGGATGCGTGGAGCAACAGCTGGGCGAGACTCTGCACAAGTACATACATCTCTTCACGAATGTTTGCCTCAAGATCCCGAAGGCGTCGGACGAGGCTCATCTCGGCTTTCACCAATGGCGTTCGGGACATGAAGATAAAACATGAGCTTGCCATCCACGACGACTTGTGCTCGGCCTTGGAGATGTTCAACCTGGTGAACAAGTGCGCAAGGGCCGAAGAAGGACGCCTTTCCCTCCTCGAGCTCCCGGAGGCCGACCCTGAAGACAAGAAGGCCAAGACTAAGCAGGCGAAGCGCAAGGGCCCCACCGTGCTGGTAGCACGTCCTAAGATGAAGCATGGCCGTGACAACGATGAGCCTCCCAGGAACAACCACCCGTTCTGCACTTCCACAATCTACACAACCACAACACCAATGACTGCCAGGAGCTCAGGGCACTCCGTGATGGGCACCTTGGCCACCACCCCAAGCGTGGCAACCGTGGCTATGGCCATGAAGGAGGCCGCTAGGACAACCATGACCCTCGTAAGGACTAGCGCTACCAGCCTCGCAAGGACAGTTGGTGGGATCAACCTCACGACGACACCTAGCGTGACCAGCCTCGTGAGGACCGTCCTCAGGGTAATGCCGGCCTCCCTCCGCTGCCGCCGCCAAGGAGAAATGATTAAAACCGACAAGATGATGGGGCTGGGGGCTTCTAGGAACCTCATGTGATCGCCTACATCCTCGGTGGTGCTCAGGCCCCCTGCCTCGCACAACATATTCAACTAGTTCTCTCGTGAGGTGAACGCGGCCCTCTCGAAGCTTGAAGCCGCACGCCCTCTCAGGTGGTCGCATTACGCCATCACCTTCGACTCCAATGACCACCTCAAGTGCTCAGCCGCCGCAGGCGCGCTCCCCATGCTCTGGACGCCCACCATCAGCAATGTCCTTGTCACCAAGACCCTCCTCGGCGAAGGCGTTGGGCTCAATGTTCTCTCTGTGGAGATGTTTGAGATGATTCAGGGGCCCTATGATCAACTCTTGCCAACCAAGCCATTCTCTAGAGTGACAGACGGATCCACCGTCCCCCTAGGGCAGATACGCCTCGCAGTCACCTTCAGCAAGTGCCGCAACTACCACACTGTGCTCATCGACCTCAACGTCACCCACATAGGCCTTCGTACAACACCCTCCTCAGGTACCCGACCCTCTTCAAGTTCATGGTGGCAACCCACCATGGCTACAACATCGTCAAGATGCGAGGGTGCAGTGACATCATCACGGTCGTCTGCGATGAGAAGGACACCGTCTGCTCTCTTGAGCGTGCCTACGAGGCTGCGGCGGTTGAGAAATCTGATGACGAGGGCGGCATCCTGCCTCCCGAGGCCACCGCCAAGAAGAAGAAGTAGCTCCTCCCCAAGAGCCGTCAGGTGGCTGAGACGCCTGCTGGTGGCGCCTCACACTCCGTGCCTAGTGCTGGGGCGCCTTTCCCTCCCGCATAGGAAGGTGCACCCGGTGCTTCCCTCAGGATGGGCTCGGGGGCTTCCATCTGGAGAGCCTATGACCTGACTAGTGTCGTGAGGGAGCTGCTCAGGCACCACTTGGGGGCGTGCCTCCATGCGTGGCCCCTCAAGCAAGAAGCGAGGCGCTATGCTTCAGGAGCGCGAGAGTTCATCACCAAGGCGATTGAGGAGCTTCAGGAGGTGCGGGCCATGCGTGGCGAGCATAGCCCCGCGCCATCCAGTGCAGCTGCTGCCCCTGCCACGGGTGACGAGCTGCACGTCTGCGTCAACATCCCGGGCCTCAACATGGTCGCTTCTCAGGATCTATTCTAGCCGTCGGACGTTGGCCGGAGTGGGGGCTACCCCTGCAACTACGTCTGCATGTCGTTTGGCCTACTGAACGTGGGGGCCTCATAGCAGTGTGTCGCGTAGCGTGCTATGGTGTCTCACGAGGATGCGTTTCGAGCAAATTTTTAGGGGACTTATGTTCGCCCTCCGGATGCAGACGATGTAAGTCACATAACTCAACAGCCCGCAGAGTCAGCACGCAAATTCTGGAACAGGTTCCTCACCAAAAAGAACCAAATAGTCGATTGTCCGGACGCTGAAGCCTTAGCAGCTTTTAAACATAACGTCCGAGACGAATGGCTCGCCAGACACCTCGGCCAGGAAAAGCCAAGAACAATGGCCTCGCTAACAAGCCTCATGACCCGCTTTTGCGCGGGGGAAGATAGCTGGTTGGCAAGATGCAGTACCAGCAACCCAAGTACATCCGAGGTCCGGGATGGAAATGGGAAATCACGACGCAGAAAAGATCAGCGCCGGAATAAGGAAAATGGCCCAAATAGCACGGCGGTCAATGTCGGATTCAAAAGCTCTCGGCCGAATAATAAAACACTGCCTCTTAAGGACAACAGTGATGAGCTATCCAACCTAAATAAAATCTTGGATAGGATGTGTCAAATCCATAGTGCCCCCGGGAAGCCTGCAAACCATACCCACAGAGATTGTTGGGTCTTCAAGCAGTCCGGCCGACTTAACGCCGAACATAAGGGGCTCGACACACCAAGCGAAGACGACGAACCCCACAAGCAGCACACCGGGAAACAGAAGACTTTCCCACTAGAAGTCAAAACAGTGAACTCACTTCATGTGATCACAAGCAAAAATAGTGCGGCACCTGCTAAAACACGCGCCGCACGTTCCACCCCAGCAGAGTCCCGAAATTGGATGTTTAAACCAATTACTTTCGACCATCAGGATTACTCCAGAAGTGTTCAAAATGGAGGAGGGACTGCTCTGGTATTGGATCCCATAATCAATGGACTACAATTCACACAAGTCCTAATGGATGGCGGCAGCGATATAAACCTGCTATACCAGGACACCATCCGCAGAAAGGGGATAGACCCTAACAAAATTCACCGTAGCAGCACTTCCTTCAAAGGAGTGACGCCAGGTCTTTACGCCAATTGCACAGGCTCTGTACTGCTTGAGATTGTGTTCGGTTCATCCGACAACCTCCGTCGCGAAAAGCTCACTTACCATATCGCCCCATTCAAAAGTAGCCATCAAGCACTACTGGGACGCGAAGCTTTCACCCGCTTTAACGCAGTACCGCATTACGTGTCTCTTACGCTTAAAATTCCCGGTCCACGCGGCATAATCTCATTAAATGGTAATTCCGAGTGTTCCTCGACCACGGAAAACGTGAGACTGCCTTGACAGCCACACACTAATCCGACCTTGTTGGTCAAAAGCCCCTAAAAACAGGTCATTCAGACCTCGGACACGGTTAGGCGAGTCCGGCATAAATTAACAAGGGGCTTTCCAGCCGCATACCTCTTTACAAGGGGTTGCACGTATAAACGATGAGAGCCAATAAAGCTCAACTTTATTCATCTTCCAAATCATACTTTATTTTAAATACATCTTTTGCACGATATTTTTTCCAAACTAAGTTCTTCTCTTTTTCAGATGAAGCACGTGCTACACCCGTCCAGGATACAACACAACGGAGACACAGGCGCAGACGTGCAGTAGGGACCCATTGCAAGGATTCTTTTCAGATTAAGACCCTGCGTAAACCTTTCTTACTGTCTCTTGTTGATACACATCCCCCGATTTACTACCATAACCGAGGAGGAGGCTGGCGTTTTGGCATCGGCCGCGTCAGAAGTTCTCACCCGTACCTGGACACTAGGGGCTTAGGGCATTGTTCTGCCCGGTATCATAAAGACCGAATACCTCAGGGAGTGTTCGGCGTCTCGAGTTAGGCCTTATATGCATCAGCTCTGAATCATGTCTTTGGTCAAATGTTGGGTTTGGCCGGCTCCTGTGTTTTGCTGCCTTACGTTCCGCTCCATCGGCTAACGCGGCACCAGGAGAACTACTGCGATTATGCCCCGGTTCGGCTGGGCGAGCACCTCAGTAGAGAAAGCCGAAAACTGACTGTCATGATATAGCGAGAGACTGGTCAACCACTCGATCGACTACTGGAATGTTTAGAATTCCTCCACTTTGGCGAAGGACCGCTTCTCGGTCAGGCACATATGCGCCCCGAGTTCGGAGAGCGCGATGTCTCTAGGGGCTATATAGTAGCCCCGCCATCGAGCTCCTATGGCTAAGTGAAAGTGATAAAGCATTATAGTCCGGTTGCCTAGTTTGCTATGCTATCACCTCCTTCAAAGGACCAAGACGTTGGATTAAGTGTGAAAAAGTGCTTTTTTTGCAAACACCCCCGCACCATGTGCGTGGGGGCTGAAGCCAAAGACTGCCATCTTTCAGGTTATACACACATATACGGTCACACAGGAGATAGTCCAGTACTTGAACGCACAAGTATAAAAAGCCGTTACATTATAGATATGATCCCACAAATCATATATGTCATTTGAACATAACATCTTTCGAGCACTGCGACTCTATTAAACGAGCGCCCTGCAGGACTTCCTCAAAATAGTGCTCGGCTGGTAATCGGCTTTTGTCCGAACCTCGGGATGCAACATCGGTAGCATCCATCTCCGCCCAGTATGTCTTAACACGGGCGAGAGCCATCCGTGCACCCTCTATGCATCCCGACCGCTGCATCGCCTCGATATGCGGCACCGCCTCAAGGAATTGCTACAACAAACCAAAATAACTCTTCGGCTTGGGCCTTTCTGGCCACAGATGAGCCACCACATCCGTCATGGCAAGTCCGGACAATCTATTCAGCTTAGCCCACTCATCCATCCGATCGGACAACGGAAGCGGACGCTCCAGACTATGGAATTGAGACCAGAAAAGCTCTTCCATTTCGTGATCCTTCTGGCTTCGGAAGTGCACGACTGCGTCCGCCACACTCGCCGCCAAATCCAGATAAGGATCCTCCGCACCACACAATTGGCCCAACTGAGCATACTTCGGATCCGTGAACTTCCTACGCAGCAGAAAGGGCTTTCCAGCCGCAATGTCTCCGGCCTGACGTAGTTCCTCCTTCATAGCCCGCATCGCGCAACGGGCATCCTTGGCTTCGGCGGCGGCCTTCTTCAGGTCCTCTTGCTCCGCTCGGCGTTCTCTTTCAAGAACCTCATAACGGTCGGTAGCATATTTTAATTTCGCGGCCGTTCCGGCCATCTCCTCCCTACTTCGGCAGTGAGCAGCCTTTTTGGCTTTTAATTCCTCTGCTGCCTTCGAGGCAGCCGCATCAGTTCTCCTGGCTTGCTCCTTGGCTCGAGCAAGCTCTGCTCGAAGGTTTTCCACATCAGCGGCACCATCAGCATCAAGCATACTAATTGTAAGGAACGGGCATTAGCTCCCTCACTAGGTGACCACGGAGAAACCACCTACCTTGTGACTCGTCAAGTCGTTTATTGACCAGCGCGATGTCCGCATCTGCAACATCAAGTTGCCGCTTCAGCTCGGCAACTCCATCAGTCCGGCTGGCCATCGAACGTTCCGCCACCTGCATGGGAAAGGCGACGTTCTATAACTGAGACTATGATCCTCGGCACGCTGTCGCTTTCGACGGCATCCCAAGTCTCAGGGGCTACTATCTATACAGGGCACACTCTATGTGCAAAACTGTCAAAAGGTATGTCATTTTTTGCGTACCTCAAACCCCGTCAGCAAACTTCCGACGGCCTCATGCAACCCGCTCTCGGCGGATGAGATCCTTTCAATCACCGTACTCATTAAAGTGCGGTAATCTTCTGAGATAGACGCCCTCTCGAGCAAATCCTGCAGCTCCCTCGGCCGTACTCTAGTGGGTGCGGAACTCCCCGGCCCCGCCGGATTCGGGGAGACCCTCCGTGACGACACCTCAGGATCGTACGCCCCGCCCGACGGGGCGGCAGATGGAGGCGTTTTGCTCTCCATCATCTCCGGACGAAGGTCCCCCGAAGATGAGCTCTGCTGAGAAGGGTTGAGATCCGAACTACAAGGTGAAAACTTCGGTTACCCTCAGAAATAAAGTAGGAATGTCCCCTATTACAAAACTTCCCCTTTTTTACTTGCGGCTCGCTGGAGGGCTGATTCCTTTGGGGAGACTGTGCGACCGGGGCTCTTCCCGGCACAGGACCTTCCGGTGCAGATTTCTTTCCCCGCTTTGAGGCCTTGGCCTCTGGGTCTTCGGAAGCGGTCCTCTTCTCCCCCTGAAGGGAGGGATTCTCGATTCCCCCCTTACTGAAAGCCTCCTTGGCAGAGGTGGTAGTTTCCCTGTGCCCCCCTTCGCCATCCTCCGAGGGTGCAACTTCCAACATTTTGATTAATACGGGATCCGGCGTGGTCTCAGGGAGGGGGGCCGGACACCGTATCAGTTTTGCTTGCGCTATCCACTCCTGTCCAAGGGATAGCTGGTTAAAAGGCAAACCCATGATAGATGAATGAACAATGTGTCCGGACACAGGGCTACTTACTTGAGAATCTAGGCGATTGCAGCTTAGGCCAGCGTCCTCGGTCAAGTCCGGAAGCATCTCTTGCGATCCGAAGAACAGTTTGTACATCTCCACGGGTGTCGAACCCATGAAGTGTTGGAGAGATCGTGGTCCCTCCGGATTAAATTCCCACAGGCGGAGAGGGCGACCTTTGCAGGGCAGAAGGCGTCGAATCAGCATAACCTGTGTCACTACGACCAGATTGATCTCCCTTTCTTGGAGGTCTCGAATCCGGCCCTGCAAAAGGGGGACGTCTTTGGACGGCCCCCAGTCAAGCCCCTCATTGACCCATGACGTCAGCCGTTGTGGAGGGCCCGGGCGAAAGGCGGACGGCGGCCTCTGCCTGCTGCCCCTAGGGGCGGTGATATAGAACCACTCCTGTTGCCACAAGCCGAGCTCCTCCTGAAAAGAGCCCTCGGGCCATGGAGCATCGGCCCTCTTACTTATAACCGCCCCGCCGCACTCTGTGTGATGCCCCTCAATCATCTTCGGCTCCACGTTGAAGGTTTTGAGTCACAAGCCGAAGTGAGGGGTAGTGCGGAGGAGGGCTTCGCAGACGACAATGAAAGATGAGATGTGGAGGATGGACTCCGGAGCCAAATCGTGGAATTCCAGCCCATAGTAAAACACGAGCCCCCTCATGAAGGGATCCATCGGGAAGCCTAAACCCCGACGGAAGTGAGACACGAACACGACGCTCTCGCCGGGCTTGGGAGTAGGAATAACTTGCCCTCGGGCAGGCAACCTATGCGAAATCTCGTAGGTTAAGTACCTGGCATCTCTCAGCTTTAGCACGTCCTCCTCTGTGACGCAGGAAGGCATCCACCGGCCTCGTAGGTCAGAGCCAGACATTGTCGAAGGTTGAAAGTACCCGAATCTGGAGCCCTGGGTGTTGGAACTCGGGACGAGGGGCGGATTCGATTGAGAATTGGAGAAAAAGAACGGGCCTTGGTCTCATTATAAAGAGGAAGAATAGCAAGAGCCGTCCCCGTGACCGTTTGGAACCCGCCTTCGATGGAGGGGGCGTGGTAACGGGCGCGGTTGGGTTACCCACGTCCGTATTGATGGGAATCCCGGAATAAGGGGAACATGATCTCTGCTTTGACAAGACGTGCCAAGGAAACCGCTTCGCTAAACGCGCAGAGGTGGTATAATAAAAACGATTCGAATAAAGACTTGGCTGTGGTATGACGCCATGCCACAAAATACGTCAGCAGATTGAACTTGTGTAAATATTATCCTCTCTATGGTGGTATGTGGAATTTGTTTTGCAGAGCCGGACACTATCCTGGTGTTCACAATCTTCTATAAATTATTCAGAGGAGGAACCCGCCTTGCAATGCCGAAGACAATATGCGCGCCGGACTCATCGTCATTGAAGCCTGGTTCAGGGGCTACTGAGGGAGTCCCGGACTAGGGGGGTGTCCGGACAGCCGAACTATCATCATCGGCCGAACTCCAAGACTATGAAGATACAAGATTGAAGACTTCGTCCCGTTTCCGGATGGGACTTTCCTTGGCGTGGAAGGCAAGCTTGGCGATACGGATATGTAGATCTCCTACCATTGTAACCGATTCTGTGTAACCCTAGCCCTCTCCGGTGTCTATATAAACCGGATGGCTTTAGTCCGTAGGACGAACAACAATCATACCATAGGCTAGCTTCTAGGGTTTAGCCTCCTTGATCTCGTGGTAGATCTACTCTTGTAATACCCACATCATCAATATCAATCAAGCAGGACGTAGGGTTTTACCTCCATCAAGAGGGCCCGAACCTGGGTAAAACATTATGTCCCTTGTCTCCTGTTACCATCCGCCTAGACGCACAGTTCGGGACCCCCTACCCGAGATTCGCCGGTTTTGACACCGACACCAGGTGCTTGGGGGTCATGTCTCAGGAGGTATCGGATCCTTGCAAGCCCCCCATGCCTCATGAGCTTCCTAGGCCTCCGGAGCCACCAAGCTCGTGAGGAGCGATGTCCATGGTATGCGTCTTCATCTACCTCGACGCTTCTACAAAATTGGTGCCACGTGACCTTTTGGTTTGTTCAGTTGAGGGCGCCCCTCGGGCTGCATTTCCCTCAAGCTGTTAGGTCCCGCCCCTGCTGCTATATCATTTTGCGCATGTATCAGAACTGGCTCTGCCTTTTATGAATTTCCTAAGTATTTCAACCTGCATGACTGGTGCTTCGTCACCATGAATGTCACTGCGCCCTCACGACCCTGCCCGCGACTGCCTCATGATTAAGGACTGGCATGGCGTCTGTGCACGGGTCTATCCCTGCAGCGTTGTTAAACCCAAGCGACTGAGCTCTGTCTCGCAGGCCAGCTCTTGTGCACATCACCTCTTGGGGTCCTTGGTGCCTTGTTCTTGCATGAGCTAATCGTGAGTGGATGGGTAAGGGCGCGCGTCATGGTTCGTACCAACCATAGCTCGGCAGTTAGCCATCACGGGAGCCGCGCGCTGGATGTCCTTTCTCTGGTCATCGCACGAGAGGACTTGCCATGATGTATGTGCTCGGATCCGTCCCTGCAGCGTCGATAAACCCAAGCGACTGAGCTCTGTCTGGCAGGCCGGCCCAGTTCATGTCACTTCCCGGGGTCCTTGGTGTCTGGCCTTATCATGCGGTGCCCTCCGGAGGTTCATGCGGCGCAGGCCTCCCCCACCCCATAGGTTTCCTACATGCGCCTCGCGCCGAAGATCCATGCGCAACCCGCCTTGGGGTAGGGCCTCCTAAGTCCCGCCCTAACTCATGAGTGCTCAGATACACCTCCTCTAATTTCTGCCGTGCCAGCCACACGTATGAACGACATGGGGATGTATAGGCACCGGAGTGTCCCACCCATGCCCAAGTGGAAGCCCCATGCTCCATGCTGGCAGACGACACGGTCGAGCATCGACTATGCCCATGCCCAAGTGGAAGCCCTGTGCTCCACTTTGGTGGATTAACAACTGAGGGCGCCCTAGTGGCCGCACCATCCTCAGGATAGCCTTTCGGCTCTTCACACGGTCCTATCGTGCAGCATCCCCTAGGGAGGCACGCGCTAGGGGGCTGGACACGGGGGCTATGCTCAGGCCAGGCCTGGCACACGCCACCTCACAGGTCCCTGGTACCTGGTGTTCTCATGTCCCTCCCAGTATTAAGCTGAGAAGGAAAGGTATGGAGGGCTCCGGACTAACCTCGCCGCTGAACACGTTTCCTTCACGAGGGCTGCTCGCACGTCAAGGGGGAACCCTGAGCATCGCGACTCAGGGGCCTCACTAGTCACATAGGCCCTCACCCCTTGGTGTCGTCCTGGAAATCCAGACGCCCCAACGGTGGTTGAGGAATGCGTGGGGTTGGGCCCTGCCGATGCAAAACACAAAGGCAAACAAGAAGGAAACCAAGCATGAGAAGGAAATCGCGGAGTCCTAACAGTTATTATATGCACCAAATGTTCTGAAAATTCAAACAAAGTCTTACGCCTCCATGAGGCACGATAAATGTAGTAGGGTAAAATCTCGGAGGAAGGGCCATCGCTGCTGCTAGCCCCAGTCACAGGGAGCTTGTCGTCAACATCGCTGCCGCCATCATCGCCGCCGCTGGCCTCCACCGCCGTAGGCTTGGTGTCGGGGACGCAGAAAACTTGTTTAGCAACGCATCCACGTGACCCTTCACGGCCTCTTCAGCAGGGGACGGGACTCAGGAGCAACTAGGCGGATCGCTGTGTCGAAGTTGAAGCCCAGATCCTAGAGGTAGAGCTTGCTGAAGACGCGCTTCGCAGCTGCAGTGAAGAGCAAGCGACACTCCTCATCCAAGATGAAGTCCACTTCAGCGACAGCAACCTCAAGCGCTTCGGCAAGCTTGGAGGAGAGCCCTGCAAAGCCGCCCTCAGGGGCCACCAGCGGCTCCTCAAATCCTCCACTGCAGATGGAATGTAACGCCTGATGAGACCTGAGCTTGAAAGAGGGGAAGGCGTCGCACTCCACGACCACTTTCTTCTTGGTGGCGACGAGGGTCTTCTCCCTGGCATCCAGCTGGCTGTCGCCTTGGAGACAAGATAGGCATGGGAGATCTGGTCTTCGGCCACCTCCTCCTTCAGCTTGGCCACGCGATCGCGTTCCGCGACCTGGTCAGCAGATACCTGGGTCAGTTTGGAGTCATGATCAGTGAGCTTCGCCTCGCGGGCCTTGAGGTCCTCCTCCGACTGGGAAAGGACACCGCAAGATTGAACCCAAAGCTAAGCACTTCTCCCATTGCAAGAAAGATCAATCTAGTAGGCCAAACCAAGCTGATAATTCGAAGAGACTTGTAAAGATAACTTAATCACACATAAAAGAATTCAGAGGAGATTCAAATATTTCTCATAGATAAACTTGATCATAAACCAACAATTCATCGGATCTCAACAAACACACCACAAAAAGAGTTACATCGAATAGATCTCCAGGAAGATCGAGGAGAACTTTGTATTGAGATTAAAAGAGAGAGAAGAAGCCATCTAGCTAATAACTATGGACCCTAAGGTCCATGGTAAACTACTCATAACTCATCGGAGAGGCCTTGGAGATGATGTAGAGGCCCTCCATGGTCGATTACCCCTCCGATGGAGCACCGGCGAAGTCTCCAAGATGGGATCTTGTGGATACAGAAGGTTGCGGCCGTGGAAATAGTTTTTCGCCGTGCTCCTGGATGTTTTCGGGGTACATGGGTATATATAGGAGGAATAAGTAGGTCGGTGGATGCTCGAGGGGCCCACGAAGGTGGGGGGCGCGCCCACTTCCAGGGGGCGCGCCGGGCACCCTCGTGGCCGCCTCCTCTATTGCTTGACATCCACTCCAAGTCCCCTGGATCACGTTTGTTCCAAAAAGATCGCTTCCGAAGTTTTCATTCCGTTTGGACTCCGTTTGATATTCCTTTTCTTCGAAACACTGAAATAGGCCAAAAACAGCAATTCGGCCTGGGTCTCCGGTTAGTAGGTTACTCCCAAAAATGATATAAAAGTGAAAAGTAAAGCCCATAAACATCCAAAACGGGTAATATAATAGCATGGACCAATCAAAAATTATAGATACGTTGGAGACATATCAAGCATCCCCAAGCTTAATTCCTGCTCGTCCTCGAGTAGGTAAATGATAAAAACAGAATTTTTGATGTGGAATGCTACCTAGTATAATTCTCAATGCAATTTTCTTTATTGTGGCATGAATGTTCAGATCCAAATGATTCAAAATAAAAGTTCATATTGACATAAGAAATAGTAATACTTCAAGCATACTAACTAAGCAATCATCTCTTCTCAAAATAAGATGGCTAAAGAAAGTTCATCCCTACAAAATCATATAGTTTGGTCATGCTTCCATTTTCGTCACACAAGAATGCTCTCATCTTGCACACCCCCGATGACAAGCCAAGCAATTGTTTCATACTTTAGTAATCTCAAACTTTTTTCAACTTCCACGCAATACATGAGCGTGAGCCATGGATATAGCACGATGGGTGGAATAGAATATGATGATGGAGGTCGTGTGGAGAAGACAAAAAGGAACAAAGTCTCACATTGACAAGGCTAATTAATGGGCTATGGAGATGCCCATCAATTGATGTCAACATGAGTAGTAGGGATTGCCATGCAATAGATGCACTAGAGCTATAAATGTATGAAAGCTCAACAAAAGAAACTAGTGGGTGTGCATCCAAATTGCTTGCTCACGAAGACCTAGGGCATTTTGAGGAAGCCCATCGTAGGAATATACAAGCCAAGTTCTATAATGAAAAATTCCCACTAGTATGTGAAAGTGATAACACAAAAGACTTTCTATATGAAGAACATGGTGCTACTTTGAAGCACAAGTGTGGAAAAGGATGGTAACATTGCCCCCCTTTTTATTTTCTTTTTCTTTTCTTTTCCTTATTTTGGGCCTTTTTTTCCTTTGGCCTTTCTCTTTTTTTTATTTTTTTTTCTTCGGCCTTTCTTTTTTTTTCTTTTTGGCCTTTTTTTTATTTGGGGACAGTGCTCTAATAATTATGATCATCACACTTCTATTTATTTACAACTCAAGAATTACAACTCAAAACTAGAACAAGATATGACTCTATATGAATGCCTCCGACAATGTACTGGGATGGGCAATGAATCAAGATTGACATGTATGAAAAATTATGCATGGTGGCTTTGCCACAAATATGATGTCAACTACATGATCATGCAAGGCAATATGACAATGATGATGCGTGTCATGATGATGAACGGAACGGTGGAAAGTTGCATGGCAATATATCTCGGAATGGCTATGGAAATGCCATAATAGGTAGGTATGGTGGCTGTTTTGAGGAAGATATAAGGAGGTTTATGTGTGATAGGGTGTATCGTATCACGGGGTTTGGATGCACCGGCGAAGTTTGCACCAACTCTCAAGGTGAGAAAGGGCAATGCACGGTACCGAAGTGGCTAGCAATGATGGAAGGGTAAGAGTGCGTATAATCCATGGACTCAACATTAGTCATAAAGAACTCATATACTTATTGCGAAAATCTACAAGTCATCAAAAACCAAGCACCACGTGGATGCTATTAGGGGGATAGATTGGTAGGAAAATACCATCGCTCGTCCCCGACCGCCACTCATAAGGATGACAATCTAAGAACACCTCATATTTTACACAACTTTTACCATACGTGCATGCTACGGGACTTGCCAACTTCAACACAAGAATTCTTTAAATTCATAATTACTCAACTAGAATGACTCTAATATCACCACCTCCATATCTCAAAACAATTATCAAGTATCAAATTGATCATAGCATCCAATTCACTTCCTATGATAGTTTTTATTATACCCAACTTGGATGCCCACTATTCTAGGACCAATTTTATAACCATAGCAAATACCATGCTGTTCTAAAAGACTCTAAAAATAATATAAGTGAAGCATGAGAGGTTAACAATTTCTACAAAATTAAGCCACCGCCGTGCTCTAAAAGATATAAGTGAAGCACTAGAGCAAAAACTGTCTAGCTCAAAAGATATAAGTGAAGCACATAGAGTATTCTAATAAGTTCTAATCAAGTGGGCTTCGCCCAAAAGGTGTGTGCAGCAAGGATGATTGTGGTAAACTAAAAAGCAAAGACTAGTATCATACAAGACGCTCCAAGCAAAACACATATCATGTGACGAATAAAAATATAGCTCCAAGTAAAGTTACCGATAGATGAAGACGAAAGAGGGGATGCCTTCCGGGGCATCCCCAAGCTTAGGCTTTTGGTTATCCTTGAATATCTTGGGGTTCCATGGGCATCCCCAATCTTAGGCTCTTGCCATTCCTTATTCCATAGTCCATCAAATCTTTACCCAAAACTTGAAAACTTCACAACACAAAACTCAACAGGAAATCTTATAAGCTCCGTTAGTGTAAGAAAGAAAAACCACCACATAAGGTACTGAAATTAACTCATTCTTTATTTATATTGGTGTTAAACCCACTTTATTCCAACTTCTCTATGGTTCATACCCCCCGATACTTGCCATAGATGCATCAAAGTAAGCAAACAACACACAAAAAACAGAATCTGTCAAAAAACAAAATAGTCTGTAGCAATCTGTAACTCTCAAATACTTATGGAACTTTAAAAATCCTACACCAATAGGAAGTCCTAGGCAATTTGTCTATTGATCTACAGCAAAAAGAATCAATGCAAAATCACGTTTCTGTGAATTACTAAAATTATTTTCATGTGTGCAAAGTTTCTACTTTTCAGCAGAATCAAATTAACTATCACCATAGGTTATCCTATAGGTTCTACTTGGCACAAACACTAATTGAAACATGAAAACACATCTAAACAGTAGGTAGGTGAAATATTTATTACTAAACAGAAGCAAAAAGCAGACAACAAAAATAAAATTGGGTTGCCTCCCAACTAGCGTTATCGTTTAACGCCCCTAGCTAGGCATACAAGCGAGGATAGATCTAAGTAGTGCCATCTTTGGCACTCAATTCCTCCATAGAGCACTTATAATCTTTAAGGGTCTCTCCCTTTTTAGCAATGATTAAGCTCCTAGGCAAGAATTCAAGAAATTCATTTTTAGCAAAAGTTTCCTTAATGATAGAGAGACAATTGGGGTGAACACTTATTGATTTGAGATCCACATTTCCCTTATTAGAAGATTCACCCTTATTTTTAGGAACAGTAGGAGGATTTGGAGTGTTTTTCATGGATGAAAAGGCCGACCCTAAGTTGGTAATAATATCCTCAAGTTTACCGATTCTCATAGAATCTAGATCTATTCTTTCATTAACTATAGGTTCTTTCTCTTTTGAAAATTTTCAAAGTAACTCCAACCCTAGATCCATATTGGGTAATTTGGTTATGAATATTTTTATCTAAATTTTCAATTAACTCAACAGTGGCAACTTTATTTTCAATAATTTCAAGCCTTTGCATCACATGTTCTAGGGTCAAAATAGTCCCATTTACCAAGAGAGGAGCAGGACCAAACAAGTCTAACATAACATTATAAGCATCAAAAGTATGGTTATCCAAAAAATTCCCTCCGGTAATGGTATCAAGAATGCATCTATTCCACGGAGTAATGCCTGCATAAAAATTGCAAAGAAGAACGGAAGTAGAAAGCTTCCTAGTAGATCTATTTTGAGCATTGCAAATTTTATGCCAAGCATCTTTTATATTTTCTCCCTCCCTTTGCTTAAAATTAAGAATTTCGTGTTCGGGAGAAATAACGAGGATAGGAGGACTAGCCATGATGACGAGCAAAAAAAAGACAAGCGAAAGAGAGAGGAGATTGGGAAAGAGAGGGCGAATAAAACGACAAGGGTGAAGTGGGGGAGAGGAAAATGAGAGGCAAATGGCAAATAATGTAATGCGAGGTAGATGAGTTTGTGATGGGTACTTGGTATGTCTTGACTTGAGAGAATGCCTCCCTGCCAACGGCGCCAGAAATCCTTCTTGCTACGTCTTGAGCTTGCGTTTGTTTTCCTTGAACAGGAAAGGGTGATGCAGCAAAGTAGTGTAAGTATTTCCCTCAGTTTTTGAGAACCAAGGTATCAATCCAGTACGAGGCTCCTCAGGAGTCCCACGCACCTACACAAACAAACAAGAACCTCGCAACCAACGCAATAAAGGGGTTGTCAATCCCTTCCCGGCCACTTGCGAAAGTGAGATCTGATAGAGATAATATGATAAGATAAATATTTTTGGTATTTTTATGATATAGATTGGAAAATAAAAGATGCAAATAAAAGTAGATGATAAACTTATATGATAAAAGATAAACCCGGGGGTCATAGGTTTCACTAGTGGCTTCTCTCAAGATAGCATAAGTATTACGGTGGGTGAACAAATTACTGTCGACCAATTGATAGAAAAGCGAATAATTATGAGATTATCTAGGCATGATCATGTATATAGGCGTCAAGTCCGTGACAAGTAGACCTACTCCTGCCTGCATCTACTACTATTACTCCACACATCGACCGCTATCCAACATGCATCTAGAGTATTAAGTTCATAAGAACAAAGTAACACATTAAGAAAGATGACATGATGTAGAGGGATAAACTCATGCGATATGATATAAAACCCATCTTTTTATCCTCGATGGCAACAATACAATACGTGCCTTGCTGCTCCTGCTGTTACTGGGAAAGGACACCACAAGATTGAACCCAAAGCTAAGCACTTCTCCCATTGCAAGAAAGATCAATCTAGTAGGCCAAACCAAAATAATAATTCGAAGAGACTTGCAAAGATAACTTAATCACACATAAAAGAATTCAGAGGAGGTTGAAATATTTCTCATAGATAAACTTGATCATAAACCCACAATTCATCGGATCTCGACAAATACACCACAGAAAGAGTTACATCGAATAGATCTCTAAGAAGATCGAGGAGAACTTTGTATTGAGATTCAAAGAGAGAGAATAAGCCATCTAGCTAATAACTATGGACCCGAAGGTCTATGGCAAACTACTCACAACTCATTGGAGAGGCCTTGGAGATGATGCAGAGGCCCTCCATGGTCGATTCCCCCTCCGGCGGAGCGCCGACGAAGGCTCCAAGATGGGATCTCACGTATACAGAAGGTTGCGGCGGTGGAGTAGTTTTTCATGGTGCTCTTGGATGTTTTCGGGGTACATGGGTATATATAGGAGGAAGAAGTAGGTCGGTGGATGCTCGAGGGGCCCACAAGGGTGGGGGGCGCGCCGGGCACCCTCGTGGCCGCCTCCTCTATTGCTTGACTTCCACTCCAAGTCCCCTGGATCACGTTTTTTCCAAAAAGATCGCTCCCGAAGGTTTCATTTCGTTTGGACTCTGTTTGATATTCCTTTTCTTTGAAACACTGAAATAGGCAAAAAATCAGCAATTCGGGCTGGGCCTCCGATTAGTAGGTTAGTCCCAAAAATGATATAAAAGTGTAAAGTAAAGCCCATAAACATCCAAAACGGGTAACATAATAGCATGGAACAATCAAAAATTATAGATACGTTCGAGACGTATCACTATGTCGGTCTGGAGCCACCCCGAAACAAGCCATAGGGGCTCCATCGCGAGGCACTTGTCGGTGTCTTGGAGGTCGGTCCGGATCCGGCCAAGCGTGGTGTAGGCCTCATCTAAGGCCCCATGCCTGATCAAGGGGCCGTAGTCCGCGAGCGCGAGGGCCTGGCAAGGAGGCGATACTAGCGCGTCGACCGATGCTTTGGCCATGGAAGTGGTGGCATGGAGGGCTTAGGGTACCGGAGGCTCCAGGCTCCCCTGGGAGAGAAGAGGGCGGACGACTTCAGAACCTGCTAGCCTATGGGGGCTAGCTCCTCCTGAAGCTGCATCACCACGTCCTCGGGGGCGGACTCCATCACAGGGGGGGGCAAGGGGTCACCTCCTTCGCCAGCGCCGGGGTTGCCGCCGCCGCGACAAGGATTGTCACCTCCTGAACCCTAGCATCCTCGGCGTATGTCCCCCCAAGTGGCACCGGCGAGGCATGAGGAGTAGGCGGTGCACCCAAGCGCTTGGGTATGGAGCTGCCTAAGCGTCCAGGGACTGCACTAGGCTGGTGCGACACGCTCTCACGCCCGCCGCGGCCACGGCCAAAGGCTGACAGTGCCCTCAGGACAGGGGGATCCTTCAGCACGGTGCTTGCCTTCTTCTTCATCACGTTGCTGCATCTGGTCATCAAGAAAGTGGGTGCTGTTAGCACAATTGCAATATATGCTTGACCCAAGGGCAAGGTAGGTTACTAACTCCTCAGAGTCGATCCACTTCCTATTTTTCTCCTTCTCAACAAAGGCCAGGACGCCCCCGCCCTTCTTCGGCATTGCATCGGTCGCGTCCATGGGGCGCGTGGGGTGCTCCTCGATAGGCCCTGGCATGGTGCCACCTCCTGAGAAGGTGAGGATGTCGCTCTAAGGAGTCGCGGCCGGTATGACCGCGTTCGTCTTGGCAGCAGCCGCCCAGTCTTTCAGCTGCGGGTCGCACCGGGATGACGCAGATGTCTCAGCCGCCCCGCTGGCGCGTGGAGAACCCTTTGGAGGGGCCGCAGCCGTGCTCTTCTTCGGGGTCACCCGACCAGATGCCCATGTGGCCTAGGGGCGGGCCCTGACCTCTTGAGGACCCTGGTGGAGGCGGGGAATCTGTGGCCGGGGGCTCATCGGCGTCGTCGTCGTCTTCAAGGTGGTGAAGGAGCTCACTTTGTGACGGGGGGGGGGGGGACACCTCCTCCAGGTCATCGTCCTCGATCGCCTCCGAGTCCTCTTCACCGCCACTGTCGCCAAAGGACACCGGCATAGGGGAGTTGGGATGCTCGGACGACACGAGCCCCCTCTCATCGAAGGCAGACATGGCAGCGACCAGTTCCCCCTATTGTCACGATGGTACAACGGGGTGTAGGCCTTGGGGAGGTCCCCTGGATGACTATTGAGCAGGACAGCCAGGGCCTTGTCCAGCTCCTTACCCGTCAGGCTGGCGGGGCGCAGCCTGATGTCATCCGTTGCTCCCTGAAAATCCCTAATGGGCCTCATGTCTGACTAGGGTGGTGCCAGGCGCTGCATCGAGAACTCCTTCATGAGCATTCCCCCCGTCAGCCGCTTGGCATCCATGTCCGAGGATATCCCCTTCAAGATTGGCTCCGCCCGGGGGCCAGAGAACTTGGCATGGTCCACTTCTGAAGCCGCTCAGGCAGCTCTGTTGGCAGCTCCAGGCATGGGTTGAGACCCTTGGTGTCCAGGAAGACCCAAAAATTCCACAAGCCCTCCACCTTCTTACCGGCCTTTAAGAGCACATTCCCCTTGTGGACCGCGATGAAGGAAACGCAAGTGGAGCGCTGCGTCCGGTCGTGCAGTCGCAAGCTAAAGAAATGGTGGGGGAGCGCCACGGAGGGCCTCACACGCACAAAGGCCTCACAGTAGAAGTCGAAGATGGACAAGAGGAGGATGGAGTTGGATTGAAGATGGAGGGCCTGGATCATGTAGTGGCCGAGGACGACGTAGAAGAACTCAAGGAGGGGCGGGATGAGCCCCGAGAAGATGTTGTGGAGGAAGAAGGGGTAAACCGTCCGTGCAAAGGTACTCCGCTCAAGGGAGCCGTCCCAGATCATAGTCTCGCCCCACTCGTCCTTGTACACCGTCTGCGGGAGCATGGGGGCAAGATGCCCCTCCTCAGCGATGGAGGACACGTCAAGTGCTGGCAAAGGAGAGGAGGAGCTCGCGGCTTGGACCACAGGCTTTGACTTCCTAGATGCCATTCACGGGGTCATCAGTGTTGGCGTAGGCGAAGGAAGGAGGCGGAGTTGCGATTGGATCTGGAGAAGCTTTTGGCTGGAGAAGGGGATCAGGAGCAAGGCGAGAGAGCAATGATGACTCTATGAACTGCGCTAGTCTTTTGTCAGCCTGGGCAGTTGTCGAGGCGATGTAGGGGAGTAGAGGCGCGCGCGTCCCGTCGAGCATCACACGTCAAGCCTGGCCCGCAGGCTATTGGGGCCCGCGGTGCTTCAGCCTACTCTCCTTGTCTTTGCCTCGAAGCTAGCCTGAGCACGCCTTGGGCCCGGGGGCTACTGTCGACATTCTGGGATCGGGGGTACCAAGATCTGCCTGCCTGCAACCCATGGCATGGCTCCCTCGACGGCCTGATATGGCCAAGCGGCAAGGTCTGTAAGACAATACCCTCGTGAGGTCCCCCGGCCTCATCAGGAGAGCGACATCAAGACCCCCCGAGGGGAAGCTCTCCAAGACTGCCTCCCCAGGAGCTGAGATTTGTATGTAGGTACCCAACCTCCCGAGGCACTCGATAATGCAAGCCATGACGACCATGGCTAGGCAGGCGCCAGCAGGCGCAGAGGAGGACAGTTTCCTTTTCGGTGTTAAGCAAGCAAGTGCAGGCATGGGTTCCCAAGGAATTCCCTGAAGCTTTCCATTCTGGTGCAACGAGACCAAGACCACAAGCTCAGCAGGACGGATGTCACCTCCGATCCCATCTCCGCGTCACTACTAGAAGCTTTGCAGGCAATGACCACCTTTCGTCGATATTAGATGTACTTCTTGTTCCCTTTCAAACTGGTCGTTGTGGGATCCTTTCCCGCCTAAGTTTTGAGGGAAGAGGAGCAAGGCCACAATAAATATAGACTAGCCACCACCGTAGACAAGGATCCAACCCATTCCATCCTCACCACTTGAGCCCTCCCAAGGACGCTCATACATTGTACTAGTTCATCCTCAGCCTCCTCTTGAGGCCAATCCACCACAAAGCAAGAGTAGGGTTTTACACCGCAAGGTGGACCGAACATGGGTAAACTGTTGTGTTTGTCTTCTTCCCTGCTTGAACGAACTCAACAAGGCTAGGCTGTGGGGTGGTGAGCTAGATACCTGAGCTTGTTGAGATCTTCGCACACGCCCCAGAGTTCGAACCTTCTTGGATATGCGGAGCCTTGAATCCGACGGGTTCTCCACAATATGATTTTTGTTCCATAATATTTGGTAGACCTTTCTTGAATACTGTTAAATCTAAGATTGATTACGCTAAAGAAACTGGCAATGTTAACTTTGGTGATATATCTCATGAGTTTGATTTCTCTAAGTTTCGTAGACAACCTCATGATAAAGAATTGCCTAGTAAAGATGAAATTATTGGTCTTGCTTCTATTGCCATACCTCCTACTGATCCCTTAGAACAATATTTGCTAGACCATTAAAATGGTATGCACTTGAATGAGAGAAATGAAATAGATAAGATGTTCTTTGATCAACCTCCTATTCTTAAACACAAATTGCCTGTTGAAACTCTAGGAGGTCCTCCTCCACCTAAAGGTGATCCTGTGTTTGAACTAAAACAATTGCCTAATACGCTAAAATATGCTTATCTTAAAAGAAGATATATCTTTTTATTATTAGTGCTAGCCTTTCAAAGCATGAAGAAAATAGACTATTTAAAACTCTGAAGAAGTACCGCGCTGCTAGTGGATATACTCTTGATGATCTTAAGGGCATTAGTCCCACTCTATGTCAGCACAAGATTTATATGGAACCTAATGCCAAACTAGTTGTTGATCATCAACGACGATTAAATGCTAAGATGGAAGAAGTCGTAAGAATTGAAATATCAAAGCTTCTGGAAGCAGGTATAATTTATCCTATAACTTATAGTATATGGGTAAGTCCCATTCGTTGTGTTCCTAAGAAAGTAGGCATTACTGTTGTTCCTAATGATAAAAATGAACTTATTCCACAAAGAATTGCGACTGGCTATAGGATGGTAATTGATTTTAAAAAACTAAATTAACCTACTAGAAAAGATCATTACCCCTAGCCTTTTATTGATCAAATGTTAGAAAGATTGTCTAAGCATACACACTTTTTCTTTCTCGATGGATATTCCAGTTTCTCTCAAACACCTATATCACAACCCGGCCAAAAGAAAACCACTTATACTTGTACTTTTGGAACTTAAGGTTATAGACGTATGCCTTTTGGTTTATGCAATGCACTTTCTACCTTTCAAAGATGTATGACTGCTATATTCTCTCACTTTTGTGAAAAGATTGTTGAGCTTTTCATGGATGATTTCTCCATTTACGGACATTCTTTTGATGATTGCTTAACCAACCTTGATCAAGTTTTGCAGAGATGAAAACAAACTAATCTTGTTTTGAATTGGGAGAAGTGCCACTTTATGGTGAATGAAGGTATTGTCTTGCGGCATAAAATTTCTGAGCGTGGCATTGAAGTGGATAAAGCTAAAGTTGGTGCAATTGAGAAAATGCCATGTCCTAAGGATGCTAAAGGTATAAGAAGTTTCCTTGGTCATGTTGGTTTCTATAGGAGGTTTATTAATGACTTCTCTAAAATTTCTAGGCCTCTTACTAATCTATTGCAAAAGGATGTTCCATTTGTTTTTGATGCTGATTGTGTAGAACCCTTTGAAACACTTAAGAAAGCCTTAACTTCTTTACCTATGTTCAACCACCTGAGTGGAATTTAGCCTTTTAAATTATCTGTGATGCTAGTGATTATGTTGTTGGTGCTGTTCTAGGGAAAAGAGTTGATAAGAAATTAAATGTTATACACTATGCTAGCAAAACTCTAGACAGTGCCCAAAGAATTATGCTACTACTAAGAAAGAATTTCTAGCAGTTGTGTTTGCTTGTGATAAATTCAGACCCTACATTGTTGATTCTAAAGTAATTGTTCACATCGATCATGCTGCTATTAAATACCTTATGGAAAATAACGATGGTAAACCTAGACTCATTAGGTGGGTTCTGCTGGACAAGAATTGGACTTGCATATTACTGATAGTAAGGGAGCTGAGAATCCTGTAGAAGATAACTTGTCTAGGTTGGAAAATATTCTTGAAGACCCACTACCTATTGATGATAGCTTTCCTGATTAAAAACTAGCTGTTAGAAATGCTTCCTGTAATACTCCTTGGCATGCAGACTATGCTAAGTATATTGTTGCTAAATTTGTACCACCTAGTTTACATACCAACAAAAGAAAAAATTCTTGTTTGATTTAAGACATTACTTTTGGGATGAGCAACATATTTATAAAGAAGGGGTAGATGGTATTATTAGACATTGTATACCTGAGCATGAACAGGAACAAATCCTATGCAAGTGTCACTCCGAGGCAGCGGGAGACAGAACTGCACACAAGGTGTTACAATCTGGTTTTTATTGGCCTACTATTTTCAAGGATTCTTGTAAATTTGTCTTGTCTTGTGATGAATGTCAAAGAATTGGCAATATTGGTAGACGTTAGGAAATGCCTATGAATTATTCACTTGTTATTAAACCATTTGATGTTTGGGGATTTGATTATATGGGACCTTTTCCTTCCTCCAATGGGTATACTCATGTTTTGGTTGTTGTTGATTATGTTACTAAGTGGGTAGAAGCTATTAAACTAGTAATGCTGATCATAACACTTCCATCAAAATGCTTAAAGAAGTTATTTTCCTGAGGTTTGGAGTCCCTAGATATCTAATGACTCATGGTGGTTCACATTTTATTCATGGCGCTTTCCGTAAATTGCTTGCCAAATATGATGTCAACCATAGAATTGCATCTCCCTATCACCCTCAATCTAGCGGCAACGTTGAACTGTGCAATGGATAAATAATGTTAATTTTGCAAAAGACCTTCAGTAGGTCTCGAAAGAATTGATCTAAGAAACTGGACGATGCATTATGGGCTTATAGAACTGCTTATAAAATTCCTATGGGTATGTCTCCATATAAAATGGTTTATGGAAAAGCAAGTCATTTGCCTCTTGAGTTAGAACATAAAGCATATTCGGCAATTAAAGAACTCAATTGTGATTCAAACATGCCGGTGAAAAGAGGTTATTTGATATTATCTCACTAGATGAATGGGGAACCCAAGCTTATGAAAATGCGAAATTGTTTAAAGAAAGAGTTAAAAGATGGCATGAAAAAATAATCCAAAAGTGGGAATTCATAGTGGGTTAGTATGTTCTATTTTACAATTCTCGTTTAGACTTTTTGCAGGAAAACTTCTCTCTAATTGGGAAGGACCATACATCATTGAGGAAGTTTTTCATTCTGGAGCTATTAAGATCAATAACGCTGAAGGCACTAATCTAAAGGTGGTCAATGAACAAAGAATTAAGCATTATATCTTTGGTATGCATATTAATGTTGAAACTAACATTATTCAAACCGTGACACCACAGGTATTCATAAAAGAGACCTTCCAGAACACTCAAGAACCCTGAAAAGGAAGAGGTACATGATATGGTACCGACTCAAAAAATTCCTTAAAAATATTTTCTGTCCTTTTTGGAATATTAGAAAAAATACAAAAATAAGAATCACAGTAGGGGACGACCCAGGTGCCCACTAGGCACCAGGGTGCACCTACCCCCTGCGCGCCCTGGTGGGTAATGGGCCCTTCGTAACCCTTCCCAACCGTGTTTTCTTCTGGATTACTTGTTTTGCAAGATAAAAATTCTTTATATATACTCCCGGACATTTTGACTGCCGCATCGTGCAGATATCCTCTTTTCTTGTTTCATGCTATTTTCCTGGCAGACCTGAAAGTATGTCGTCTCGAGGCTCAGATGGGAGAGCTTCATATCACACTATCTTGTAGATACAAAGATATATGGGGATATAGACCCCTATGGATGGTCCACGGAGGAGGAGCAAGATGACAACTTGAAGGAAACGGGAGACGCGAGCTCAGATGAAGATGATGTCCCTCTACCTCAACTAGGAGATATGCATGTGGATTTCAAGAAGTCGAGCCTCCCAAACTCAGCAAACAAATCTAAGATTCAATTTATCCCGTCCCATTTTCTACAGGAAAGCAATGAGGCATGATGTAAAAAAGGTATTGAAGCTTGAGCAAGAAGTCGATGATTTTAGGGAGGAAAATTTAATCTTCAAACATAAGCTAGACAAGCTCACCACTTCATCACCACCACCACCAAAGAAGGAGACTTGAGTACATAGGTATTGGCACTGCCCTTGGCTTGTGCCAACACTACAAAAAAAAGACGCATCCGTGACATTTGGGCCGAACGAAATTTTTTCATCATGCTTATGACACTTCTATGACGATAATTGTGACAAAACCCGGTATCATCATAGATGTGTTGGCCTCCTACTTCTGTGACAAAAAATCATGACAGAAAATGGGCTTTTCGTCCTGGGCGGGCCGGAGACGCAACTGCATGACATTCTTTGGGCCGTCCATGACGGAAAAAACCGTGGTAGAAGCGAGGGTGAGGAAAATATCGGGGAGTTCCCGGTTACGATGGGTGGTCGGGGCTGAGCGATGCCCGGAGGGATTGTGTGTTTCTCTCGTACACGTACACATGTGGGTGCGTGGAGTTGGGCTCTAACTGAACCTGAGGGAGGCATTGGCCTACTGAACCCAAGCGATTGCACTGGCTACATGTTACTGAACCCGAGCGATCAATCGATCCCTGGCTGTTAACTGAACCCGATCAAGCGATTCCTTCGCTACTGCTAACTGAAGTCGATCGACCTGCTGCCTCTTGATGAACAATGAGCATTGTTGGGGATTGGATGAACAATTCCCGGTGGGGGTTGGATGAACAGGACCCTGTTGGGGTTGAGGTCGTTGCCACTGGATGAACATGACCCCGATCGAGCCGGTTGGGGGTGGATGAACAGGACCCCGTGGACGACTGGTTGAACAGTAGCCGGTGGAGGGCTGGTTGAATAGTAGCCCATGGAGGGGTGGTTGAACAGTAGCCGATGGAGGCTGGATAAATAGGAGCCCATGGATGAACAATAGCTGGTGGAGGCAGGAGGGAGACGTCGTGGATGAATAGTCGCAGGTGGGGACTAGAGGAGGTCGACGGTGGATGAACAATAGCCCGTGGAGGCTAGAGCGAGGCAAGAGACAGTGGATGAACAGTAGCCCGTGGAGTCCCGTTTTGTGGTATGCCACACCCCTACCGATGAACAGGACCCCCGTTTCGACCGTAGGAGGTCGAAGAGAAGTCAGTTTCCTCCGTTTCGCAGTATGCCACACCCCTCCAGATCAACAGGACCCCGTTTCGACTGTAGGAGGTCAAAGAGAAGTCTGTTTCCTCCGCTTTGCAGTACGCCAGACCTCTCCCGGTGAACATGATCCCGTTTTGATCGTAGGTCGGTCAAACAGGAGGCCGTTTCCTCCGTTATGCGGTACGCCAGGCTTTGTTTCGGATGTTATGTCCAAGCCGATTGGCTCCCGATGAACACGACACATTCTGTTGCCTCCCGATGAACAAGACGATGCAGTTTCTCCGTTCCGACCCAGCCGGTCGGCTGCCGATGAACAGGACACCGCCGTTGCTCTCCACTTCCTCTCCATGTACACGAGCCAAGGCCGTACTTATGAGTGAATAGGCGTTCGAGACCCCGCCCGTATGTACGTACATGGCCATATTTACTTTCTTGACCCTGGATGTACGTATGTGTACATGATATTGACGGGACTGCGTGACATGCTACGTTTTCACCTCTAGTATGACACGGGCCCTTCCTTACTCGACCACGGTTCATCTCTACAGCCTGCTGACAGATCGATCGACCAGTATGTGCGTACATGTTCGCGACCAGAATGACAACACTATGTATGCTTCGACCAGGTGGGTCCCGGCTGTCAGGGAGGATAAGAAGGTAGTTCCTTGCGTGTGAAGTTATTGCTGATGGGTCCCAGCTGTCAGGGGGAGAATCTTTTCTTTTGCCCATAATATGGCCGCACTTCATTGCGTGCGAAGATGTAGCTGGTGGGTCCTAGCAGTCAGGGGGAAACGTAATTTTCGTGAAATATGGTGGCATGTCCGGTGGGTCCCTGCTGTCAGGTTAAGGAATAATTATTTTACGCGTAATAAGGTTGCACTTCCTTGCTGCGGCCGTGGACCCAGCTGTCAGCCTCTCCACGTACAATACTCTTCCGATGGAAGTCGTTCCTTGACCACATTGACCACGCCGCGCCGAGAGCACCAACGTGGTGGACGACGGAGAGGCCTAGGAAGGGGATGACGCAGAGTCGGGGAAGATGCGGCAGTGGATGCCCACCCGGAGAGGAGTATGAGGGGTGATGTGTTCAGCTGCGGTGTGAGGCTGCTGTCGCCGCAGAATAACAGGGCTTGTGGGTGAGTAGAGGGATGGCCTGGCCAGAGGTTGGAGTAGGGTGGGGCGGTTAGGCCTGCGCGGCAGCAGAGCCGGCCACCGGAGGCAGGAGCAGGCGGCACGACCAGCGCTTGCTTGGGTGGCTAGAGCAAGAAGACTAGAGGTTGGAGAAGCACTACGACTGTTGGATGGACATCGTACAGTCACCGGAGCAAGAATCGTTCATATTGACTAAGTTGATAAAGCCCTCCATCCGCGACAACTTAGTAGACCCACAAGTCAGCCTCCCACTATGGTGGGTCCAGGCTGGCAGGGGGAGTCTTCTTTTTTTGCCCGTAATATGGCTGCACTTCCTTGCGTGCGAAGATGTAGCTGGTGGGTCCGATCTGTCAGCAGGGGGAACGTTTCTATAGCAAAACACAGAGGCCCTTCCGGTGGGTCCCTGCTATTAGGTGGAGGAATAATTATTTTACGTGTAATAAGGTTGTACTTCCTTGCTGCGCCGTGGATCGAGCTGTTAGCCTCTCCACGTATAGTACTCTTCCGATGGAAGTCGTTCCTTGACCATATTGACCATGCCGCACCGAGAGCACCAAGGCGGTGGACGACGGACGGGGACGATGTGGAGACGGGGAAGACGTGGTAGTGGATGCCCACGCGGGGAGGAGTACGAGGGTTGACGGATTCGGCTGTGGTGTGAGGCTTCTATCGCCACAGAATAACGGGGTTTGTGGGTGAGTAGAGGGATGGCCTAGCCAGAGGTTGGAGTAGGTGGGGAGATCAGGCCTGCACGGCTGTACAGTCGTCCACCGGAGGCAGGAGCAGGCGGCATGACCGACGCTTGTTTGGGAGGCTCGAGCAAGAAGACCAGAGGTTGAAGAAGCACTACGACCGTTGGATGGACATCGTCTGGTCACTGGAGCTAGAATCATTCATATTGACTAAGTTGACAAAGCCCTCCGTCTGCATCAACTTAGTAGGCCCACAAGTCAGCCTCCCGCTATGGTGGGTCCCGGCTAGCAGGGGGAGTCTTCATTTTTTTGCCCTAATATGGCCGCACTTCCCTGCGTGTGAACATGTAGCTGGTGGGTCTGAGCTTTCAGCAGGGGACGTTTTTTTCGTGAAATACAGAGGACCTTCCGGTGGGTCCCTACTGTCAGGTGGAGGAATAATTATTTTACGCGTAATAAGGTTGCACTTCCTTGCTATGGCCGTGGACCCAACTGTCAGCCTCTCCACGTAGAATACTCTCCCGATGGAGGTCGTTCCTTGACCACATTGACCACGCCGCGTCGAGAGAACCAAGGCGGTTGACGACGGCGAGGCCTAGGAAGCGGACGACGTGGAGCTAGGGAAGAAGCGACAGTGGATGCCCATGCGGAAAGGAGTACGAGGGTTGACGGGTTCGGCTACGGTCGCCGCAGAATAATAGGGATGGTGGGTGATCGAGGGATGGCCTAGCCAGAGGTTGGAGTAGGGTGGGGTGATCAGGCCTACGTGGTAGTAGAGCCAGCCACCGGAGGCAGGAGCAGGCGGCACAACCGGCGCTGGTTTGGGCGGCTGGAGCAAGATGACCAAATGCTGAAGAAGCACTACGACCGTTAAATGGACACCGTACGGTCACTTGAGCTAGAATCGTTCATATTGACTAAGTTGACAAAGTCCTCCGTCTGCGTCAACTTAGTAGGCCCACAAGTCAGCTTCCCACTATGGTGGGTCCTAGCTAGCAGGGGGAGTATTCATTTTTGTGTGCATAATAAGTAGGCACTTCCTTGCGTGCGAAGATACAACTGGTGGGTCCGAGCTGTCAGCGAGGCGAACATTTTTTCCGTGAAATACAGAGGCCCTTCCGGTGGGTCCTGTTGTCAGATAGAGGAATCATTATTTTGCACGTAATAAGGAGGCATTTCCTTGCGTGCGGCCGTGGACCCAGCTGTCAGCCTTTCCATGTACAGTCTACTTCCGATGGATGTCGCTCGTTGACCATGTTGACCACGCCGCGACGAGAGCACCAGGGCGGTGGACGAAGGCGAGGCCTAGGAAGGGAACGACACGAAGCCAGGGAAGACTCGGCAGTTGTTTCCCACGCGGAGGGGAGTATGTGGTTTACTGGTTCGTCTGCCGTCACCGGAGAATAAGAGCAGGTGTGGGTGAGTAGAGGGATGGCTAGCCCAGCGATGGGAGAATGGTGGGTCGATGAGGCCTTAGCGGCAGCACAGCAGGCCGCAAGAGGAGGGAGCAAGCAGTCCCGCCAGCGCTTGTTTGAGCGGCTGGAGCAAGAATAGCAGAGATTGAAGAAGCTCGACGGCCGTTGGATGGACATCCAACCGTCACTTCTCTTCTGTGTTGACTAAGTTGACACGGCATTGCGTGTGCTTCAACCTTTTATTTAGGAAAGAGTACGCGTCAACCTATAGGAGGCGCACAAGTCTGCCTCAAATGTGTGGAAAATAGCATACATCCCATCTGCCATTATTTCTAATAATTTACAGCCCATTCGCTAATTCTTACGGATTTTTTTGGAGCCCATCTTCTTTTTGTTAGCATTAAAGCCCATATTGTGGCCACGGTTAAAAATTATACATAATTTTGGTGGTGCGGTCAATTGTTTTTAATCCCGAAATTTTGAATCACATTCAAACTAATTTGAAAAATAAATTTATATAAATATTAAATCCAAATAATTGTCCACACATAAAAATCAATGGAATTTAAAATCTTGAAATGAAAACAAAACGAAACTAATTCCCGGTTTGATGTGTTTTAAAAATGTACAACCCATTTCTCATTACTAATAGCCCATTATCTGGGCAAGCCGAATGAAACTCTCCTCGTCTTGAAAGATTTGCAGCCCAGTAGGGCTGATAAAGCAAGGAGGCCTCAGTTGGGTATTTATTTTAAAAAAGTAGAACTGGGCTAGCTATTTTTAGCAAGAAAAAAACACAACTGGGCTCATGACGTGGTAAACATAAATAAAACCCTGGCTAGACGGGCCACAGCCCCCGCACAGCCCCGTTGTTACCCTGATCCGTCTTTAAAACTAGTATAAATAACAACTGCTTGTTCCTCAAAAAAAGCAAATAACAACTGCGTGACCTGCTGGGTCCCTGGTGTCAGCCGCTCGTTGTGTAGTTCTCTCATTTATTGACCATGTTGACAATGGCGTGGGCCCCAAATGTCCAACCATTAGGAGAAACAATTTTTTTGGGCTTGTAATAACGAGGCACTTGCTTGTGTACTGCCATGACCCTTGTGGGTCCCTATTGTCATCCTCTCCACGTACAGTCATCTCCTTGTTCCTCTTAGTTTTTGACGATCTTGACAAGACAAGAGGGTGGCGCACCGCGCACGGCGAGCTAACCGAGGCAGAGGACAACGGCGAGGCATCAGACAGAATGAACAGGAGATGTGGAAGATACACCGGTCCAGTCGTAGGTGGAGGGGAGTACGAGGGTTGACTGGTTTGGGTGTGGGTGCGTGTTGGGGTTGACGTCGCCGGAGAATAACCGGACATGTGGGGAATAGAGGGAGGGACTGGCCAACGTTGGAGGGTACGGTAGGGTGGCGGAGGTGCAGTCAGCCGTGGGAGGCGGGAGCAGGCGGAACAGATGGGGTGGTTTGGTTTGGGCGGCTGGAGGAATAATACAAGAGATAGAAGATACACGACAGATGTTGGATGTCAATCCAACGGCTGGTAGACATAATCGTTTGTTGACTAGCTAGTAAGTCGACACCACCTTGGATGGGCTTTTTCCTCATGGGTCCCAAATGTCAGAATCCAAATATGTCACGGTCATGCAACCTTTCTCATGAAAATTTACAACCCATTTTGTGTGCTAGTTCAAAATAAGTTTGTGGGTGCTGGTGGGGGCTAATCACTTGGATTCTGTAATGCACAGTGAGCTCAAGCAGCCGGCGAGAGAGATGTTATTTCTCTTGGTTGGGATTTGTTACAATATTTCACTCTTAATTAAACGAATGGCAAGCCATTTGCCTTGTTTCAAAGAAAATATGACAATCACAGCCGAGTTGAAAAGGGCAATAACATCTAACTCCACCTTACAAACTGTACAAAAGCACGACGGTTAATTGTTCATCAGGTTTAGACAAAACCCAGATTGAAAAGGGCAACAACATCTAACCCCAGCACTATTTTCGGCAATCACAGTCAAATGGATCGGTCAGGTCCATAGAATGAACATCCTGGGTCGTAAAATTTACTGGATTATGACCACACGATGTTGTAAATAGAAGCCCGACATGTTCATAAGCTCTTTTGTCCACCTGAAACTCCTTTTTTTTGCTCTTCGACATACCCATCTGTCAAAACCATGTTGCTGATGAACTTAAGCCTAATGGACAATAGTAACCTCGCATTCGGTAGGAAGCATGCGACAAATCTAGTGTTTGCATGGTTGGCTACATATCGTTCTAGCGTTATTGTCTTCACTCGAATGTCATGAGAAGTGAGAAAATCCGGGTGCTTACGAATCCACCGATTGGTTATAACTTTCTTACCCCGTCCTGTTGCGTAAATAGACTTGAAGATTGAAAATAATTAAGGTCTAAAAAAAGTGTCAAAAGAGCAACAGCTGAACGGTTAATTCTAGTACACTATATGTGGGCATCCAATGTGCGTCAAATTATCACCTTTATATACAACTTCTCCAGACATGGAAAGCACTGCAGGAAGCCAATAATCTTGTTCAGATAAAAACTATTCATTTGGATATATAAGATCTTGACAGAATCCAACACCATTGATATGCTATCCATGGAGAAACTCTTCATTGAGTATAGAACATAATATTAGTACAAAATGTGTACTCCAAGATGATATAGAACTTATGCCCAAAAATTTAAAATGCTGCTTTTGGTTACAAGTGTAGATGATAATATACAATACCTAAATAACTATGGAGCCAAACATCATCTTGAAATGAGCACAAAGATCATGTATTACACCCAAGGTCTCCAGTTTAGGCGCAGAGACGACGGTTATTTGCGATGGTGAATAACTAGAATTAAGGATCAACCTTTGAAGTGAAGGGGCATCTTGGATGATGAGCTACCTTCCATAAAAAGAAATTCCAATTCTTACAAGGTTAGACGACTTTATTTGGAGACAACCGATTGTAAGTGAAAAGCACCAAGCACTCCAGGGCAGGGCAACTGGAGTGGATGATGCTGTGCAATGAGGCCTCCGATATACGAACCCGCTCAAGTGAAAGTTTTTTGGGAAATGGGAGTCAAAGGTTTAGTACCGGATTGTCTGGTAGGTAGCACAACGCAAAGGTGGCAGTGTGGAGAGAGGAGAAAAACCACGAGATGGACATCGATGCTGAGGGCACAAGTACATGGTGTTCGGTATCTGGTAGGTGATTTCTTGGGGAATAGTAGAACTGAAGCAGCTGTAGTTCTGTGAATTCAGGGGATTTCAGCCAGGTGTCCACCATGCAGGGCATGGTATGCTTGCTTAGGTAGCATGACGGGATGCAGAGGCTTTGAACGGGGCCCTGGTGGGAGGAGAAGATGGCTTTGGGGAGTTCAAAATCATTAAAGACAGATAGTTGACCACAGTCGAGATTAAGGGGCGTGACGCGCCATAGAGGGCGCCACCAAATTGAGAGGACTTGGGTGCGGAAGCAATCCTTGGTGGGGACAAGCGAGATGATCTCCCCAAGGATGGTGTCCGGAGTTCTCTGATGCGGTCCACCCGAGATTCTACGGGTTCCGGGGATCCGGTGGGGGTGAGCTCGCAGCTTCACCCCGCGCTGCAGGGTGTGGGTTCTACAACAGGCGTCACCGCTGGCGGGAGCCTCATCTTCTTGGCGCCTGGGTCAACTAACTCCATTTTCATCGAGGGAGTCGCGTCGAGCTCACGGATTTGACCAGAGTAATGAATGGCGAGCCTAGTTGTAGTGTGAGTGAAGAAGAAGGGGAGTTGGGGTTTTCCTGTAGTAGTGAGGAAGAAGGGGAGCTGGGGTTTTCTGTAGGCATGAGGTGAGGAATTTGGGGGTGTGAGAGGAACGAGCTGACATGAGGTGGGTGGGAGTGAGGAGGAAGAAGAGCACCCAGGTTTTTTTGTGGGCGGTGTGCTGGGTAGCGCCTCTTATTAAGTAAATATATGGGCTTTTGAATTGATTTTATTATTTACTAGGGTGGATGGGCTGTTTTTTCTTGGGCCCAGAGAAAAAATTACTACTAGTAAAGTGGAGACACTCTACAGCTACCCAGAAAAATAATTAATACTAGTACACTGGATAAACTACCGCTTCTGGCTCCTCCGAGGTCATCGAAACGTCTCCCTCTTCTGAATGTCGTTTTACTTTTGTTCACTGACATGCGGGCCATGCAGCGCGTGGGCCCAAATGCCATCCACCAAATTAGAAGTGAATATGCAGGTGGAGAGTCACCCCGGTCATAGTGCGGCAGTAACGAGCCGTCGTATCACAAAACCCCACCTCCCCGCAGTCTAAGTTTGACGGACAAAGGAACCATCATTCCACTCTTCGCTGAATCCCCTTCTCCCTCACCATCTTCAAGAAAGTCAGCACTCGCATCTACCATTGTTCTTCTCTCCCAACGAAGGGAAGGTAAGTGGATCCGTGATGTTGGTATATTTTCATTCAGAAAAAATGAACTTTTGCAAAGCAGTAACCGATCATCACTCTCTTTTTTGTTTCATTGTCATTGCGATTGTGTTTTCCTTTCATTAGTCTCCTAGTATTCGTCAGTTTCATGATGGGCCAAGGAGAACCAAGAAAAGATCTACCGGTGTTGGACCAGACGCGAGAGGCTAATCTCCACGAGACAGAGAGCTCCAAGAAGATGGAGGCAGCCACCGAGCCGACACTAGATACGCTCACGACCACTACTGAGATGGTCAACACGCTGTTTGAGGTTACAACCCCCGTGGCCCTGCAGGAGCAGTTTCCCCCCTTCGAGGATGTGCCCCCCCCACTGAGCTGCCCAAGGTGATTTTCTTTTTTGCTGATCTCGATTGTTGTTTTTCATCTAAGTATGAGGTGATAAATAATGCAACATTTTATTAGCTTCGATGCCATGCTACTTCCCTGTCATGCATACTTTTGACTCTACATAGTGGTTTAAATAACTTGTGTTTCTTATATTGGAAAGTAATTTAGAATTTGTTTCTGTTTTAGTTAGAGCCTTGATGCAGACAAGGATTGTGTGGTCGTACATGTCACTCACTATGAGGTGGATGACCTGAATATACGCACTTGGAAAACAGAGTTCTTAGGCTATTGGATCTTGGAAGCCATTTGCACTTATACAAATGCCAAGATGTATTCCGGCCTCACTGTTGTCATGCGTGTTGTCTAGGGTGTACTGAAGCACAAGAAGTTCCAAGATACTCCTTCGTTTGTGAGGCATACTATTCTTGTCAAGCTTACGCAGGAAGATGATGTGGCATGCCTCCACAAACAAGTTTATGAGTGGCAAGGCCAGAAGGTTATCTTCAGGAAGGTTCACAGGATTGAGCTATTGCCGGACGTCCTCGATGATGTTCATGGCAAGGTTCGTCTTGTGTCCATCCCAAATTAGATCAAGGCATGAAATAGTTGCCCCACCTAGTGTTTAATAGTAGTTTGGATTGTGTCTAACTATCCGAACCTTGCCTATTATCGATCCCTCTGGGGCTAGTACTCTGTTTGAATCCATCTATGGGAACCGCTGCTACTTTTGTGTGCCCGTGACTCATGTGAGAACCATCCCAATTGTTGCCGAAATAGACGCGTCCTCACTAGTTTTTTCATGAATATGGCATTGGAAGACATAAGTTGTCACGGTTTATCATACGAGCAGTGTGTGCTTGATGAAATAGAGTACTCATTCGAGAACTATGCGCCGACGTATACATAGGGCACGTAAGTCTGGTTAAGTACTTGTAAACACTGTTGGTGCTACCCCACTTGTAAGCAATTGTGTAAAACACGGCACATTGGCTCAGCTTGCTTCAACAATAGAAAAGTCGGGTATCGACCAGCTAACAATCAATAATCTGCTATCTAGCATATAAGAAACTGCGTATCTTGTTACAGTGGTTCATGAAGTTAGCTGAGGCCACAATGTAAATTCCAAACATTCACACGCTAGTCCAGCCTTCATGTGGAACATTCACATTAAACTCAGCTTCATAAAATACTTGAAAAGCATAAGTTAAGCAATTTTATACATCTGAATGATTTGTAGAACATAACAAACATATACTAGTTCACAACAAAAGACAAAGTTGTGAGAAGGTTTACAAATCAGGAAAAATCAAGCAAGGCTTCTCTGACCAAAGGGCCTCCCTAGGAAGGCTTTAATTTCCTTGAGTTCACTCTAGTTTTTCTTGTTGCGACCATCCAGGGTTAGGTTCTCCCAATCTAGAATAACAAATTATAATTATGTTCTCAGTTGGAATGCTGAACTGAACCATGTAGTGTACTGACTGAGGGAGTCCTGGATTCAGGGGTCCTGAGATGTCCGGCCTAGGAGTATGGGCCGAGCTGCATGGGCCATATAGGATCAAGCTGAAGAGCATCTACCGTTTCCGGATTGGACTTCTCAGTATGTGGACAGCAAGAATAGAGTCCAGAGGTTTCCTTCCCTGATAAACCGACCTCGTACAAAGCCTAGACCCCCTCCGGTGTGTATATAAACTGGAGGGGTTGACTGTAGAGGGTAACTTTCATCATCATCGAAATCTTCATAGGCTGGACATCTAGGGTTAGCCATTACAATCTTGAGGTAGACCAGCTCTTGTAATCTCCATACCCGTCGAATATAATCAAGCAGGAGTAGGGTTTTACCTCCATTAAGAGGGCCTGAAACTGGGTAAACATTTTGTCCCCTAAGTCCTTGTTACCATCGATCTCTAAACGCACAGCTTGGGCCCCCCTACCCGAGATCTGCCGGTTTTGACACCGACATTGGTGCTTTCATTGAGAGCTCCGCTGTGTTGTCTGCAAAAAGAGATCCATGGATCACGTAGTCATCAACGGCAATATAACTTCCAGAGGGTGCCTGGCTTTCGGGCAGACCCTCCGGTTCGGCGGTTTTACCATAAGGACCAGCGCGGCCGTCGAGCCTGCCAACGCCTCTCATGGCTGCCGGACACCGTCCTTGTATTGGGCCCAAGTACTCTAAAAAATTGGATCTGGCAGATGTTTCATCCTTAAACGAACTTCTATATTTGCATCACCGCCCTGGGGGTCTCAATGGACTATGATCGGATCGGGCTCAAGCCCAACCGCATGGAATTAATCACCCACCGATCACCCACTTCATGGCAATCATAGAGGAACCGACCACAAACACTTCCCTTCCCATATTGAGGACCAAGTATGTTCGGGTCCCCGAATCCCATAAGACGGTTACTTCCCCTTCGGAAGGGACTTTACTCCCATTGGACTCTGGTTTGGGTGTAAGATTGCAAGAGCCTTTGCGCTTAGCCGGACCCGAACCAGCTACTTCAGAAGCCATACCGGCCCCGAACACGAACGTGGGACATGATCTAAAATTTAATCCACCCACCCACCACAATCTATACTCTCCAAGAAACTTAGGTCCTCCAGATATATACGACCTGATGTATGTGCGGCAACAGCCCTTGGAAATGGTCCACCACTTTTGGGCCAGATTCCTGCTTGTTAAAAACAAGATCAAGGACTGCTCAGACGACGACGTAGTTTCGATCTTCCACCGTAATTGTACAGATGAAGGGACATTGAATTCCCTCGACCATCGCCACATACAGAGTTTCACGGAATTATCGCATGTAGTACAAAAGTACTGTGCAATGGAAAACATATGGAGGGCCCAGAAAACTCAACTGGAGCCCGCCACCCTTACGCAGTGTGCGACCCGGGCTAAAAAATTATTCCCTGGTGAATCATCCGACCACCGGACTATGGGAAGGAAGAACAAGCCCTTCGCGGGACACAGGTCCGTTCTTGATGAACTATTGGACAAACCCTGCCCAATCCATACCACTCTGCACACTATCCCAACTCATAGCCTCCGGGCATGCTGGGTACTCCGACAAGTAGCAAAAAGTGGAGAGGCCATCCTCACCACAACTGCAGAAGGATACTCATCGGAGAAGGACAACTCTAACGTCCTAACAGTCTTCAAGACTTTCTCCTCTAACAACCGGCGCAAACGGGCGCTTTGCGACCTTGCCGAAGTCCATCAAGTTACCACACTGAGCCCATGGAACGACACGGTGATAACCTTTACGGCCGAAGACGCTCAAAGGCTCGGTCCGTCTGAGCACCTGCCGCTTTGGTACTAAACCCCAACGTTGATGGTTTCCGGCTTACTAAAGTACTCAAGGACAATGGTAGTGGACTTAACCTCATCTATGAGGACACGCTCGATAAGATGCAGATGGATCGGTGATGCATCAAGCAAAGCAACACCACCTTTCGAGGTATTATCCCTAGTCGAGAGGCGCACTGCTCTTGAAAACTCAAACTGCATGTGGTGTTCGGTACACTAGAGAACTATAGATCCGAAGAGTTGCTCTTCCATCTGGTCCCCTTTAACAATGGGTATCACACTATCCTTGGACGGGATGCTTTCTCACACTTTCAAGCTATACCCCATTATGGGTACATGAAGCTCAAAATGCCCGGCCCTAATGGAATCACCACAATCTCGAGAGACCCGGAAAAAGCCCTTCGTGCCAAAAACAAAACATCATGCTTGGCCCTCGAGGCAATATCTGAAGCCTTAGCGGTAGAAGAATTAACCACCTTATGAGCTACGGTGGATAGGGACGATGTGATCCTTGATAAAATATCCAAGTGCATCTCTTTCAAGCCAGCTGAAGAAATAGTTCAATTCCAAGTGCACCTGACGGACCCTAATAAAATAGCGTCTATCGAAGAACAGCTGGATCTGGCAGTGGACGCCGCCCTATGCACCTTCCTGCGCGAGAATTAGGATATTTTTTCCTAGCACCCTTCAGACATGCCTGACATCCCACGAAGACTGGCCGAACACAGTCTCAACATAATTAAAGGATTCAAACCCGTAAAGCAGACACTACGGAGATTCTCCAAGCCCAAGCGTCAAGCCATGGGAGAAGATTTAGACAAATTACTAGAGGCAGGGTTCATTAGGGAAATCAAACATCCGGATTGGTTAGCCAATCTGGTCATGGTACCTAAAAAGGAAAAATCATGGCACCTGTGTGTTGACTTCAAGGACCACAAAGGCTTGCCCCAAAGATTCTTTCCCATTGCCCCACATTGACGAAATTATTGACGCAATTGCAGGACATGATTCTCTGAGTTTCCTCGATGCCTATTTCGGATACCATCAGATTAAGATGAAGGAATTGGACCAGGCTGCAACCGCATTCATCACACCTTACAGTCCCTTCTGCTTCAATACTATGCCCTTCGGACTAAAAAACGCCGGGACTACCTACCAGCGCATGATTCAAACATGCCTGGAAAAGCAAATAGGCAAAACAGTCGAAGCATACATGGATGATGTGGTCATCAAAACAAAACATGTCGAGTCACTGGTGGATGACCTTCGCCTCACCTTCGACAATCTCCAAACATACGAGATCCGGCTTAATCCTGAAAAATGTGTCTTCGGATTTCCGGCCGGAAAGTTGCTGGGGTTCATTGTTTTCCATAGAGGAATTGAGGCAAACCCAGCCAAGATCCGAGCTCTGTCACAGTTGGCCATGCCAATAGACCTAAAGCAGGCCCAGAAACTAGCTGGGTGCGTTGCGACTTTAAGCCGATTTACCTCCAAATTAGGAGAAAAGCATTGCCGTTATACAAGCTACTGCGCCGCACTGACAACTTCAAATGGACGGATGTAGCCACAGCCGGATTGGAAGAAATCAAGGCCTTTCTCGCAAGCAACCCAATCTTGGCCGCACCTGGCGTTGGAGAGCCTATGTTATTATACATTTCGACAACTAACCAAGTAGTCAGTGTCGTCCTTGTCGTCGAGCGAGGGGAGGAGGGACATAAATTCCCCACCCAAAAACCAGTTTACTATGTATCGTAGGTCCTTACACCTTGCAAATCCCGATACCCGCACTATTAGAAGATAGCCAACACAGTCTTCATGGCATCCCGCAAGCTTCGACACTACTTTCAAGAGTGTTCGGTCACAGTATCCAAAGTATCCCCTAAATGACATCATTAATAACAGGGACGCCACTCGCAGCAGCAAATGGGCCATCGAGCTATTACCATTCGAAATCACATACAAGCCACGCCGGGCTATTAAATCCCAGGTATTGGCCGACTTCATAGCTGAATGGACGGAAGCCGAACTCCCTAAAGAGTACTACTCATACTCTAATTGGAATATGTACTTAGATGGCTCCAGAATGCTGGCCGGACTGGGGCTAGTGTAATCCTCACATCCCCTACTGGGGACATAGTCTGCTACGTACTGCAAATTATGTATATGGACTCTAATAATGCAGTAGAATATGAGGTGCTACTACACGGTCTCCGCATGTTTGTATCCATGGGTATACAACACTTGGAGGTACGCGGTGATTCGAACCTCGCAATTTCCCAGGTCAATAGAGAGTTCGATGAAAGGACCCAAAAATGGTGGCATATCAAAACACCATATTAAAAATGTCAGCTCGGTTCGACGGACTTGAGTTCCATCATGTCGCCCGAGAATGTAATCTGGAAACCGACATCCTTGCTCGTATGGGCGCTAAGCGCGACCCCGTGCCACCCAACACCTTTGTGGAAAGGCTCTTTAAGCCATCAGTGGTGTGGCTGGGTGAGAGTGAAGAAGGCCATAAGGACCTGATCACACCCCAACCGCCAAACACAATGCAAACAACGTCGGAGGTCTGGATACTGAGATAACACCCTCTGCTCAAGAGATCATGGCGGTTATCGCCCCCAGGACTGAACCTTACCTGGCCTACCATAATAGGAAAGAGCTCCTCGACGATCAAAATGAGGCGCGATGCATAGTTCGGCGCTCCAAAGCCTTCAAAGTGCATGAGGGTGAACTATATAAAAGAAGTACAACCGGAGTCCTTCAAAGGTGTATCTCCGAAGAGGAGTGAAGGCAGCTCTTGGCAGAAATATATGCCGGCCTCGGTGGTCATCACGCTGCAGCCCGTGCCATTGTAAGCAAGGCATTCCGGACAGGTTTTTTCTGGCCTACGGCTCGAGCTGACGCTCAAGACCTTGTGCAACGTTGCGTGGGCTGTCAACTTTTCACCAATCAGAGCCACATGCCTCCCACCGCATTAAGAGCAATCCCCATTACTTGGCCCTTTGCGGTATGGGGTCTTGACATGGTCGGACACCTTAAAGGGGGAAGCCACAAAAAGAAATACTTGCTGGCCATGGTGGACAAATTCATTAAATGGATAGAGTCCAAACCAATAAAAACAGCTGAGCCCGGAGCAATGATTGACTTTATATCCGGCATAGTCCATTGTTATGGTGTCCCACACAGTATAATCACTGATGATGGCTCTAACTTCATAGCCAATTAGGTGAAAACTTGGTGCGCTAAGTTGGGCATTAAACTTGACTATGCATCTGTATACCATCCTCAAACAAGCGACCAAGTCAAACGGGCCAATGGTCTGATCATGAGTGGTATTAGGCTCAGACTGGTGCACTTTTTGCGAGAATCAGATAAGCACTGGGTTGAGGAATTCGATTCCGTACTCTAGGGACTCCAGAGTACGCCCAATCGAAGGGCCGCATACACACCTTTCTTTATGCTGTATGACGCAGAAGCTGTACTGCCCTGGGATATTATTCATGACTCACCTAGAGTGCTCATGTATGAAGAGAAAGGGGCTAAACAAGATTGGTATGATGACCTAGATGGACTTGAAGAGGAGCACGATGCTGCCAAGGCCCCTTCCGCATTCTATCAACATCAGGCCATGCGTTACCAAAGCAGAGAAGTGCGGGCTAAAACATACAATGTCGAAGAACTTGTTCTACGCCTCCTTGAGAATAAAAAGGACAAGCTCAAACCTAAATGGGAGGGCCCCTTCATAATAGATGAAGTCCTTATTGGAGGAGCCTATCGCCTTCGCAATGCCGAGGATAATCGCCTTGAGCCGAACCCATGGAACGCCGCCCGGCTCCAAATATTTTATGCATAATTCGACCTCCTTAGGTCCCATTTTAAACTAGGTTGTTTCTATTTTTTCTCCCAGTTTACTTTTTTCACCTTTCTCTCCTTAAATTGTATATCCGGATGAACCGTATTGTGGGGAATACGCATCTTCAAATGTGTACACCGCACCATACATGGGGGCTTCTTTTAAAGGAAGCATTTTATTTGAAAAGCTCATCAGGCTCCTTTTGTGTGTACTATCTGTTGCTTCTGCCATTATATGCACCTTTATGACCTAAGTTTTTGCCAAGCTGGGTTGCCTTTCTCCTGTGCTTATACCCTACATTCCCGATTGTTCGGCTAGGGTGTAAAGGGAGCACCTCTGCAGTTGTTACAACCGGGTTATCCGGCCTGTACTCAGACGGGTGATGCCGAAAGCTGGCGTTCTTAAGGGAATCATTGGTCGGCACATATCCAACAGGCTATTTTTGGACAAAATTTTGAAATTGGATGTTTGTACTTCAGATAAGAGTCCAGCCCAAGGAAAGGAACCCCTAACAGAACTATTTTTCTTGGAAGATGTTTCTTACATTAAAAAGTAATATAACATAACTCCGCCGAACACATTTTGTCTATTCGAGCAATATGGCCGGATTGCCTGGTTTCCAACAATACTAGTGTTTTTGAGTCAAACATAGTATACGGAAACACTCCAACTTTTTGGTTTGGAGGTAGAAGCCGAAGGTCTGTGATGGCAAAATTTTCATACCATTCGGCAGGAGATAAGTTCGGTCATAAAGTACATGGGTACATCGAAGCTAATGCTCACTCCCTTTCTACGCCATCTAGTAGACTATCTAATTTACAATCTTGTTGTGAAACTTTCGCCGCTGTCATTACTTGGTCGTATACCCAGCTTACGGGAATTTCATTCCCGTCAGGTCCCCGTGGTCCAACTCTGGCCATATGGTTCGGGTCAAAACTAGTATAGCGTGTCTTCACCATGGCCCATGCCTCTCGAGAGCCTTCACGGCATGCGAATTTCTTCCACAGCTAGAAACGACGCCAGGCACCTTTGAATAGATCAGCCAACCCCTCCATACTTTCTGGAGGGACATCGGAAGGCCATAAGGCTTTGGCCATATTCTTCATAGCCTTTCGAGCATGCTCGTGTAGCCTTGCCAGCTCCTTCAGAATGTCGCTTTGTAGGATGGGTGTCGGTATCAAAATCGGGGATCTCGGGTAGGGGGTCCCGAACTGTGCGTCTAAGGCTAATGGTAATAGGAGGCGAGGGAGATGGTGTTTACCCAGGTTCGGGCCCTCTCTATGGAGGTAATACCCTACTTCCTGCTTGATTGATCTTGATGATATGAGTATTACAAGAGTTGATCTACCATGAGATCGTAGAGGCTAAACCCTAGAAGCTAGCCTATGATTCTAATTGTTATTGTCCTACGGACTAAACCCTTTGGTTTATATAGACACCGGAGGGGGCTAGGGTTACATAGAGTCGATTACAGAGAGAGGAATCTACATATCTGAATTGCCAAGCTTGCCTTCCACGCAAAGGAGAGTCCCCCCCCCCCCCCCCGAACACGGGACAAAATCTTCAATCTTGTATCTTCATAGTCCCACTGTCCGACATAAGCATATAGTCCGGCTATCCGAGGACCTCCTAATCCAGGACTCCCTCAGTATCCCCTGAACCAGGGTTCAATGACGATGAGTCCGGCTCGCAGATTGTCTTCGGCATTACAAGGCGGGTTCCTTCTCCGAATACCTCAAAGAAGATCTTGAACACAAGAATCGTGTCCGGCTTTGCAAAACAAATTTCCACATACCACCATAGAGAGCACAATATTCCACAAGTCTAATCAGCTGACAACTTTTTTCATAGCATGACATCACACCATGGCCCGATCATTATTCGAACCGTTTTCTCAACCTGCTACCGCACATCTTGCGAGGCGTTTTTATTGGCACATCTTGTCAAAGCAGAGATCGTGTCCCCTTATCACGGGATTCTCTTCAATACGGGTGTGGGTAACCCAACCGCGCCATCAACACGGGGCTTGGGGAATAATCGATTTTACAGGGCAAGTGGGGAGGCACATAGTTTCTACCGCCTTTATAAAGAGATAAGGATTCCCCTTTTTCACCCACGCCTTCTTCTTCCTCTGCTCATCCATTCTCGAGCTCCAACTCCCAAGCTTTCACCTTCTCCGCAAAGTCATTCCGAGCATGTCCGGAGTGGGAGGCAAGTGGATGCCCTCCTCCGTTACGGAGGAGGACATCACAAAGCTTTGGGAGGCCGTATACCTGTCCGCAAACATCGCACACCAGCTTTCGACCAAAGGGCAGATCATCCCTACCCCGAAACCCTAGGAAAGGGTAGTATTCCTCTCTCACTTTGTCCACAGACTGGGATTCCCCCTCCACCCGTTCGTCCACGGATTTATGTTTTACTACGGCCTAGACTTCCATGATTTGGCCCCCAACTTCATCCTCAACATCTCAACGTTCATCGTCATGTGCGAGGCCTTCCTCCGCATTACGCCCCACTTCGGCCTACGACTGAAGACCTTCAATGTGAAGCCAAAGGTGGTGGGTGGACAACAAGCGGAGTGTGGGGGCGCCATGGTGGGCAAGATGCCCAATGTCACCTGGCCCGAGGGCTCCTTTGTGGAGACCGTGAAGGGGTGGCAATCGGGGTGGTTCTACATCACCTAGCCACGCGACACCAACTGGGTGGCGACCCCCGAATTTCGATCTGGTGTCCCCATGCGGCTCACCTCTTGGAAAGAGAAGGGATTAGCCTAGGGCGCAGAAGAAGAGTTGACCGGACTTCAGACCTATGTCCGGAATATGATAAGCAAGAAAATCAAGCTCGTCAACATAGTGCAGGTTATGCTTCTCCGTCGGATCCTTCCGTGTCAGAGACGGGTTTGCAATCTATGGGAGTTCGACCCGGCCGAACACCAGACGCTGCAAGAGCTCTTCGGCATGATGCACGAAGACGTCTGGAAGGTGCTCTTCAAGGCCACCGAGGTACCACCGCCCATAACCGAAGATCGCAGACTCAACGCAAAGCGCCCAGCCAATCCGGTAAGTTTTCATACTTTTCAAGATATGCCCTTTACCAGCACATCCGCGGGAGGTATCTAAACCTCCATGCCGACTTTATAGGCCTGGGTAGCGATTGCGGAGCAGATTGACTGTCCAGCTCCACTACCTGAAGATCCAGAATCGCCTCTTCTAACGAAGATGTTGTTCCGGCGCCCTATGAGGTGCCGGAGAAGAAGGCCAAGAAGAAGGCCACGGGGACTAGAGAAGGTCTCCGCTCCAAGGTCACGTCGGACGTGACGTCCAACGACGTCGAGACGCCCTCCTCCTTAGGAGACAAGGAGGAGGAGGAGGAAATCCCTCCCCCCTATCGGGGGGAGAAAGAAGAGGAAGGTCGCCCGACCTAGGGAAGCCGAGGTGTCAAAGAAGGTAAAACCCCTCCTTCCGGACCATTCCACCACAGCCGCCTACAGCAGCGAGGAGTGGGAGCCCAGGGACAAGCCCCTGGCTAAGTCGTAAGTATCCGGACACAATAGTATTTCCGGTATGTTTATTTTACTACTTTTTATCATGCCAGACGTGTACTTGCAGTCCGGCCAAATCCAGCATCGATGTATCCTCCTCTTCAGAGGGGTCTCTAGGCCCTTCGGCGATGAACAACGATTCACTCCCGACAGCCTCCTCCCCCAGGCCCGCGGACGACACAGAGGTGATGTCTCAAAGGATACCGGGCCAAGGGGAGACAGTTCCGGAGACACCCCCAGGCGAAATCCCAATCGCCGGGCACATGGGGGGGAGACCCCCATGGACTCCAATAATGGGGGCCGCAACAAGTTTGGCCCCCAGCCGAATACGGCTCCGGAAACCCAAGTGGTTCCAAATTTGGGCAGGCAGCCTCTCTCTAAGGGGGGGCAAGCCGCCCGTACCGATGACCTCTGTCCATCCAGAGGCATCAGACAACTTGCTAGAAGCGCATCACAGCGCTTCCATTGATGAAGAACACCGTACTCTTATGAGTACGGTGATTGAGAAGGTCCGGTCTGCCAAAAGCGGTTTGACCGAAGCCTGCGCTAGCCTCCTAACAGGCTTGGAGGTAAGTTATAAAATTGTAAGAAAATATCACAGTATAGACAGTAGCCCCTTATGCTCTGTTTGGTGTTCGGAAAGAAAAGCCGAATAGAAGATCAAATAACATTTGCAGGAGTCTAACAGAAGTTGTCTATGTGAATAAGCAGGCGTCGCTGCTGGCCACTGCCGCTCGTACTGCAGAGGTCTCCGAATTGAAGCGGGACCTGGAGCAGACCGAGGGAGAGCTCGACCTTGTGAAGATGCAGCTCGAGGAAAGTCAAGGTAGGCAATACCCCATCTGTATATTTATAAAGGGAAAGTGGTATCCGCTGATAGAAGCGTCATAAACTTTGATAGGGGCCACGACCGAAGTGGTGGCCCTGAAGAAGGCGCTGGCCAAAGCCGAAGACAAAGCGGCCAAGGAACGCGCTGAGCGCGAGAAGCAAGAGGCCCGGGTCGACGATGTCCAACAAGAGCTCCAGGATTTTGTCCAAAAATACAAGTCCTTGGAGCGTGACTCTAAGACTCAAGAGTTTTAGATTTCTAAGGCCCTGCAGAGCGTGCAAGATGCCAAAGCCGAAGCCCAGAAGGCCCTCCAGGAGATTCAGGCGGCCAAGAAGATTGCGGCGGGTAAGGCATTTGTTATGCAAAGCAAGCATGTGAAGGAGACTTTCCTTTTACTTACCCGAATTTGGATTTCTCCAGGAGCGTTTGTGGATCTACCGCGCAGCATATCAGATGCCGCGGAATTCTACCAAGCCGAAGAAGGGAGCTCAATGGAGAACTTGTTCTGGTCCCAATATCTTGGGACAGAACATCCAATGCCCTTGAGCGACCAGCTGAAGCAACTGGTCGAGCTGCACAAGGCAGCCGAACTGGCCGTGAAGGACCTCATAGTCCGGCTGTGGCCTGCCGAGCCTATGCCCAGTAGCTACTTTGGTCTCGTGAAGCGGCTTGTGAGTGCCTGCCCATGACTTGAAGTCATAAAGCGGTCGGTTTGCATTGAAGTTACGCGAATGGCCTTCGCCCGCGCAAAAGTGCATTGGGCGAAGATGGATGCCGACAAGCTGATGACGGAGGGGCCACCGAAGGGCAAGGAGCACAGCCGACCCGAAAAGTATTATGACAATGTCCTGAAGGGCTCCCGCTTGTGGCGGAGCAATGTGCTAAGGATGTAATATTTGAGTGAATGCACTCATTTTATCCTGTAATATGAAACAAGTTCATTTGCGCAATATAATGCTTGTTGATTTAAAATTTTACCTCCTGTGCATCCGCTTACAAAATCTGAGAGTTAGCTAGTCGTCGGCTTCTGCCACCATGTAACTAGTACCGGGGTGTTCGGGATAAATCTAAACACTCTTTATCCAAATTTTTGGTCCTTTAAGGAGGTGTTTAGCGCAACGAAGAAGGCAATCAGACTATACGGCTTTATCGCTCTCACTTAGCCATAGAAGTTCTATAATTTTAAATTTCGGCATAGCCCCTGGTATTCGGAAGGCTGAACACTACTAGGGAAAACCATAGCAGTAGCGCTGGTTTTGTGCTCACTAGTAGCGCGGGTAGGCGCGCTACTAATAAGGCGCTACGGCCATTGCTTAGCAGTAACGCGTGCCCGCACGCGCTACTGCTAGGACAAATAGCTGCAGCGTTTGTTCACTCCGACACTACTGCTAATGTAACTACTGGCAGCGTGTTTTCTCTCCGTCGCTACTAGTATTCTTTTTTATTTTTTATTTTTAGTGTATTTATGCGCCATCGTACAAATATTGGTACAATACCAGTTATGAGGTTTACATCATTATGTCCATAACAGTGTGTCAAATGAAGGTGGATTAGGTTCAAGTGGAGGCAATATGTGGTGCATGTCAAAAGTATACTACTAATCCAAACTTGATCTAGTTTGGACTAGTAGTACTTTCGATGTGCACCACATGTTGCCTCCACTTGAATCTAATCCGCCAGCACAAGCTATTTAATCATCATCATAGTCATTACCACCAACAGTATTTATTTAATCACCACTAACACTAGCTAATAATAATCATCATAGTCATTACCACCAACACTAGCTATTTTATCATCATAGTAATAGTGTAGCACATCATCATCCTCAAACTCATTTCTAGCTAGCTAATCACTCCTGCTGCTCTCTCTTAGGTAAAATAACATAAAACATGTATAGCTCTCCTCCTTGATCAAGTTGGAGCATGCAGATGAACCTGTCTCCTAATCGTGGGTAGCGCATCTGTTTGCTGCCCCCTAGTACTTCTCTGCGCTCCCCCATCACATATTTGGTCCAGTCTTGCACTATTAAGCATCCGTCGCTAATCTTGAATGCACTAAAGTAATCTGTAGGATATCTTGGCCGTAAGCTGATAATACTCATGGTACCTTTAGTCTCGATCCCATAAGGCACAACATTCATCGGGAGTCCCTGTTGAAGAACATCGTATGGTAACATACTTAGCAATGAAGTTTAGCTTCAAAAATAATGTATGGAAAAGATGCACTGAGGACAAATAGTAAAAATCTTACCATCCTTCCTAAATAGATGTGACCGTAGTTCATTACGAACACTATTGGTCGCACGTTTTCAGTACTAACATTTCTAAATGCAGGAAGAAAATTTGTCTTGACAGTATCAAGATCCTCAAGCCATGAAACATAATGACTGAGCTCCTCGCAGTTGAGTTCAGCCCCGGCACAGTATACGGTCCTGTCTATCAAGCGCTGGACATGTTTGCTTGCACCGAAATAAGCTGACAATACAAATTAGTTGTCAACTATTTTTGAATAAACAATATCAAAGACATAAATATGGTTGAGAAACTTACATAATGGTATAACTGGAGGCGTCTGCACATCGACCCAGATGTCGGTATTACCTTCAATATCATCTTCCGGACGAATATCAAAGGTGATAACCATATCAGGCTCAAATGCATAAGTCTTGCATAGTGCTCGCCATGTTTTGCATCCAAAATAGGTGTAGTCGTCTGAATTGTATAATTTTACGTTGAAAATATAACCATGCTCGGTCTTCAAGTAAAATTTCTTTTCCTCCATAGTACGACTGAAACCTATCTTATCCAATACAAAAACTCTTGCATGGCAGGGGATACGCTAGTAGAATAGTAAAAAAAGACTTGTCATGCTTAATGTCATGCTTAAATTATAAGTTGAAGCAAATGAAGCAAATGTCATGCTTAATTACGAAAAAAGACTTGTCGTTGTGACTTACTGTATCCACTTCGAAGTTCTCGTCCAGCTTGATGCTGAAGCGCCTATCATCATCTAGGAAGATTCCGTCGCACAGGCCGCGCTCGTCTTCGCAGTATTTGCAAATACCGAAATCCTTTTCGTCGTCAGACATTTCCTATGTTCATAGTTAAAACATTAATTGAAAATCGATCGAAGACAACTACCAGGATACTCAACACACAAATCCGGGGCACTCGATATTTCCTACATATTCTGGCACAAGTCATGCCAAAATTCACGGAAAAATCCGGCATGACCTTTGCTAAAATAGGACATATCGAGCGCCTGAAATTTGCCGGAACGGAAATGAATCAACACTCCGGCAAAACATAGGCCACTCGGAGGTGTAACCTGCAAACATGACCGGCCACTTGGATATTGAGCAACACAAGATATACATTTCAAAATATCTTATAGGACTCAAATTAGCATGCATTCAATAAGCAAAAGTAAATCATCTCATGCGTCCGTACATCGTCGAATATTATCACTAATACATCACGAATAGTGTCATACATATAACATCACAAATACAACTAAAACCCTAGCACACGATGGGTATCGGCGCGGGCAGTGGACACCCACAGAGAAGGAACCATCACGGGATCATAGCTCCAGTGAGATCCCTGGAGAACCTGCCAGGTATTGGAGAACCTATGCTCCAACGCAAACAAGTAGCAACGGACGTGCGCGTCCTCCTCACTGACACGGTGACGCACCACCTCCGCGTAGTCCTCGAGTCTCTGGACCGTCACTGGCCCACGCGACCGCCACCAAAGAAGGTTCGGGTCAACGACAGGCTGACTCCTCACCAACCTGCGCTCCCGGGTAGGTAGCGCCTCCCAGTACCACCCCGGCGGAGTCTTGTCCTGGACATGGCCCACCTGGTCAAGCAGGGGTCGTCCTCCGCCGACTCGACGACGAGGATGCGGGATAGGCATCTTCCACGTCGAGGCGGGAAAAGTTGCTTTAACTAAAAAATAGCAACAAGTTCTTACAACTAGTTCTATTAATTCAACTAGTTCTTACTAAAAATAAACTTACTATAAATAAAAATATTCTAGTACCTAATTAGTACCTAGTTCTTACTAACTAATTAGTAACTAGGAACTACTGCCCTAATTACCATCTAATTTGATGAACCTATAGGGGTGGAAAGTAGTAGCGGATATTCCAATTATCCAACTATAAAGTGAAATAAGTGGTCAAATTTTACTCGTTTTATGATTCATCTTAGAAATTTGATTCGTTTCCACCCTTACATGAACCCTAACTCATTTGAGCCGCATCCGCATCCGATTTCTTTCCACTCTTACATGAACCCTAACTAATTTGATGCAACTAAAATATAAAGAAACCCTAGGCAGAGGTAGGGGAGAGGGAGGAGCAGGCATGCTCACCTCGGGTGCATGCGACAAGGGAGGGGCAGGGCAGCGTCGAGGTCAGGGTCGGGGCTCGGGCGAGCGGCGGATGGCGGCTTCGAGGTCGGGGTCGGGGGCGGTGTTGAGGTCGGGGGCGGGGGCGGCATTGAATCTGGGGTCGGGGCGGCGTAGAGGGTGTGCGGAGAGTGTGCGGCGGCCGACGGGCGACGGTGGCGGCGAGAGTGGAGAGTTGGATTTGGGGGAAGTGGCCGTGGGGAAGGACGAACCCCGTGGTTAAGTCAGAAGTAGCAGTAGCGCGTTCCAGGAAGAACGCTGCTGCTACGTTAGCTACAACGCATTCTGGGATACACGCTACTGCTACTCCTTTCTCTTTTTCCCCTTTTTCATTTAGTTTTCTTCACATTTTATTTTTTCCTTTCACCTTATTCTATTTCTTTCATTTTCAATTACCTTTCTATTTTCTTCCCATTTAATTTTATATCCTTTAGCAGTAGCGTGTTTAGAGTAAAACGCGCTGCTACAAATAAAGTAGCGGTAGTGCGGTTCGTTATAGGTCCCTACTACTATGTGTAGCCTATCGGCTAAGCCATGGGAATTTTAGTAGTAACGTGTTTAGAGCAAGACGCGCTACTGCTAGAACTTTATCTGCAGCGCGGTTTTCTCAGGCGCGCTACTGCTATTTAGCACCAGCGTGCTTTTTTGACCCTCGCTACTGCTAAAGTTCTGTGTATAAGGTTTTCCCTAGTAGTAGAACTTGGGGAGCTATACACGCCTAAATCAGACAAGTACCAATTCCTCGCCTGAAGCGGAAAAAATCTTCAAGGATTTGAAACCTCTCGAATAGCGACCAGCTCTCGCCGCATCATGACAGTCAGTTTTCGGCTTTCTCTACTGAGGTGCTCGTCCGGAAGAACCGGGACACAATTGCAGTAGTTCTCCCTTTACTAACCTAGCCGATATAGCGGAACGTAGGGTAGCAAGCACAGGAGCCGGGCAACCCAACTATTGACCCAAGACATGATTCAGAGCTGATGCATATAATGCTATAAGGTCGGGGTGCCGCACTATCGAAAGTGTTCGGACTTTCTTGTCGTGTTATGGGGTACACTGAAGCCCCTTGTGAACTGAACATACGAGAATGTACGGGTGCGATTTGTAGTAAATAAACAGTCAAGGAAAATAATAATAATGTAGTAATAAGCTGATGTTGTACATTATTTTCCATTTGTTATGTGAATGATACGTCGAGGCGTATATATACAAGTAGTGCAATAAGCGAATAGGACTATTTGACATGTCCTAACCAAGAGCGAGCTGCGTGTGGGTATGTAAAACATGTATAGCGATCGTTATCAGAGACCACCTGGGGATTCCCTTGTACGTCAAAGCTCCTTGCCTCCTTGGTGTTTCTGTCCCGTGATGGGTCCGATAATCAGGTTATTGGAAGAGCCTCAAGAAGATAGGGACCTGAAAGAAAGAAAAATGGTGAAATTATACGGGTCCTGGGACGGTTGAGCCGCATTGTGGACCGCATTCTAGCTGTTCCTTCGTCTATGCCCATGGTATTTTAAGTGCGTAATTATGTACGCGCGGCACAAATTTCACCGCTTGACTAGGACTAGGACGGAGGCCAAATTGCTAGCCGAGCTCTGGAAGGGCCGGATGATCCTGTTGCAGAGTACTTCGGACTCGCTTGATGGTGTTCGAGGGCTTTATTGCCGAATTGGAGGTCTGCCTAAGGAGGCTGCTCTATACTTTTGCTGCAAGGGCCGCAGTGTGCTCCTCCATACGGAGAGATCGCTCTATGTTTCCATTGACTGGTATAACCCTGCGCGGTCCAGGAATCTTGAGCTTGAGGTAGGCATAGTGCGGCACCGCGTTGAATCTAGCGAATGCGGTTCGTCCGAGCAATGCATGATAGCCACTGCGGAAGGGGACGATATCGAAGATTAACTCCTCACTTCGGAAGTTGTTCGGAGATCCGAAGACTACTTGCAGTGTGATTGAGCCCGTACAACAGGCCTCTACACCTGGTATGACACCTTTGAAGGTGGTTTTGGTGGGTTTGATCCTTGAGGGGTCGATACCCATTTTGCGCACTATCTCCTGATAGAGCAGGTTCAGGCTGCTGCCACCGTCCATGAGGACTCGTGTAAGGTGGAATCCGTCAATGATAGGATCAAGGACTAGTGCGGCTGAGCCGCCATGGCAGATACTGGTTGGATGGTCAGCGATCAAAGGTGATCAGACAGGAAGACCATGGGTCGAATTTTGGTGCGATGGAAGTTATCCAAGAATGCTTCTTCCAGGTTCTCCCAACTGCCAATGGAGTTTGCCGGCAGACTATTCAGCCAATGCCGAGCCGGTCCCTTGAGTTTTAGTAGGAGGTACTTGATGGCATGTAGATCATCGCCGCGGGCCATGTGAATGTGGAGAAGGAAATCTTTGATCCATACCGCGGGGTCTGTTGTCCCATCATATGGTTCGATGTTCACGGGTTTAAACCCTTCTGGGAATTCATGCTCCATTACTTCGTCAGTGAAGCATAGGGGGGTGCGGCGCCTCTATGCCGGTCTACATTGTGATGCAGTTCAGAGGAATCTGGTCTGCTGTGTTTGGCCCGGACAGATCTGTATTTAGTATATCCAGCGTGGTGGTCATCATCATGCGGTGGGGCGTGCCCCCGTGATCCGTAGATCGATCTTGGCTGTCTTGCTTTGTTTTCCAATTCGTCTCGCAGGTCCTGCATGGAGCCCCGGGCCTTCGTGTTTTTATTTGTTTGGCTACGGGGTGCAGGCTGGTGTTCGGGCTGATACGCTGCTTTGTCTCGGCCATGAGGTGGCCGGTCAGCCGCATCCTGTGCTGGTAGTGTAGGCTCTAGTGCCTCATCCTTGAATTGAGGTAACAACCTGCGCCTCAGGTAACTTTTGGTTGGGCGCTCGAGTCCGTATTCTTCGGCTGCCAAGACCTCAGTCCATCTGTCAGTAAGTAGATCTTGACTAGCTTGAAGCTGCCGCAATTTTTTCCTCAGGCTCTTTGCAGTGGGTACAAGCCGGCGCTTGAAGTGCTCCTGCTCGACGGGATCCTCAGGCACGATAAATTCTTCGTCGCCGAGGCTCACCTCGTCTTCGGTGGGGGGCATGTAATTGTCATCCTCCGAGTCTCCATCCATTGCCTGTTCATCAGGGCTAGCTTGCCCATCCTCCCGTCCGGCTTGCTCGAAGCTTGGCCGGGCAGGATTATTTTCGTCTTCGGCATCATCCGGGGTGCTATTGTCTCTTGTGCTGGTATCGCTATTTTTGCTATGGCGGGGTTTAGAGCGACACCGATGACGTCGGTGCTTAGATTGCTTCTCGAGAGGGTCACCCTCCGTTGCATCCTTTAGATCCTCGCCATCGTTTTGTTTGGATGTGTCCACCATATATATATATATATATATATATATATATATATCATATGATGAGGTGGCTGTCCAGCTCCCTGTGGGCAGTGGTTCCTGTTCTTCACCGGCATCGTCGTCCATACTGTCGATGTCTTCAGAGTCAAAATCAAGCATGTCGGTTAAGTCGTCGACAGTGGCTGTTAAGTGGGTGGTGGGTGGGTAACGAATTTCTTCGTCGTCCGCTTTCCACTCAAGTCAGACATAGTTCGGCCAAGAGTCTCCTGACAGGGAGAGAGATTTTAATGAGTTTAGCATGTCGCCCAAGGGCGAGTGCTGAAAGATATCCGTGGAGCTAAACTCCATGATCGGTGCGCAGTCAGGTTCAATGGGCACGGACGCACGCGGTTCGGAGCCTATCGCCAGAGATGAGTCCGAGGGTCCGATGACACGGACCTCATTGGAGGCGAAGTCTGTGTTCGGCTCTATCGCCGCTGAGTGTGCGGCCTTCGTGGCGGGGTCCATCCTCCAGTCCTCGGATGGCACGATCTGCGCCGAATTTAAAGCCAGGGCAGCTGCAGGTGCGATCTCCTGAACACCGTCTCATGGCAGATCTAGGTCATGCTCATCGCGACTGTATTAGGGTGCACCTGTTATGGGCTCTAATCCATCGAAGATCAAGTCTCCGCGGATGTCGGCAGTGTAATTCAGGCTTCCGAACCTAACCTGATGGCCAGGGGCATAGCTATCGATCTGCTCCAGATGGCCAAGCGAGTTGGCCCGCAGTGCGAAGCCGCTAAATACAAAGATCTGTCCGGGAAGGAAAACCTCACCCTGGACTGCATCGTTGTAGATGATTGAAGGAGCCATCAAGCCTTGTGGTGACGGCATAGTGGAACTCTCAATGAAAGCACTAATGTCGGTGTCAAAACCGGCGGATCTCGGGTAGGGGGTCCCAAACTGTGCGTCTAAAGCGAATGGTAACAGTAGTTGGGGGACACGGTGTTTACCCAGGTTCGGGCCCTCTCTATGGAGGTAATACCCTACTTCCTGCTTGATTGATCTTGATGATATGAGTATTACAAGAGTTGATCTACCACGAGATTGTAGAGCCTAAACCCTAGAAGCTAGCCTATGATTCTGATTGTTATTGTCCTACGGATGAAACCCTCCGGTTTATATAGACACCGGAGGGGGCTAGGGTTACACACAGTCGGTTACAGAGAAGGGAATCTACATATCCAAATTTCCAAGCTTGCCTTCCACGCAAAGGAGAGTCCCACAAGGACACGGGACGAAGTCTTCAATCTTGTATCTTCATAGTCCCATAGTCCGACATAAGCATATAGTCCGGCTGTCCGAGGACCCCCTAATCCAGGACTCCCTCAACGGGCATTTCCTCTTTGGGGAGGCCGGTCAGCATGCATGTATCAACCGAACTATAACATTCCACATTATGATTAAATTAGTAATTCGGACGGCTCACAAGTCATACCGCATATGCCGCCCTTCAGCTTCTGGTTTTCCTGTTGTGCCTCCAAGAGTTGAGCCTTCAAGATCTTTATCTCTTCGACTAGTTTCTTCATTTCTTCTTCTAGCTTCTTATCTTTGCCATAATACATTGGGGCACTCTTTATTTCTTCAAGCTCGGAGACGTACACATTTAGCTGTGTCTGGCTTGTCTCAAGCTACTGGGTCAACGCACTGTTCTTCTCCTTGAGAACCTGCGGTCATCAGACTATCCTCAAATCGGTTTTGTCCACCCGCTTTAAGTCTCGGGGGCTACTACTATCTATCCACTAAGTTCATAAAGACTTGTACCTGCATATCCTTAGAACAGGCTTAGGGCATTAAACTCCGGCTCCGTTGAGGCAAGGGCGTGCAAGGCTTCTTTTAAGTGACGATGGTTCATCGCACTCTCGACTTCGGAGTTGGTCACGGACATCTCATTCGGCTCTCCGTGAGACGAACAAGTCTGTGCCGCATCAGCATACGCCCTCATCCCGATTGGTATCTCCGGTGCCGGATAAGCCGCAGCTCCGCTGGCTGGGATCTTACCCACGGTTCGCCTTATACCGCTCCTACGATGGTAGAAGAAGGATTCAAAAGACAGTCAGGCTTCACGACCGAATACTAAAAAGAGGAATATACCTTTTCGGTGGTGGAACGGGTTTAGTGGTTCTGCCAACCTCCTTTCGCTTTGCACGACCCTTCCACGAAGGTGCTGACCTTTTCTTGGTCGCCCTCCCTTGAGTACGGCTCACTGAGTGTCAATCCTGCGAAACATGGTCCAATGCGGAAGATAAAGACACGAGCAAAAGTATCCCTCTTCCTTGAGGATACAATTTCTGAATACTTACCTTCACGAAGGGATAGAGGTCGGGGTAGTCAGCCATAATGGCCACCTCCGAGCCGTCAAGACTCGCCTGATAGTAGACTCCATTTTCGAACTCTACAAATATGTCCGAATCCTCATGGAATCTGGGGTCTTCATTGCGATCATGGTACTCTGGCTGGGGGGGAGGGCAGTTAATGTTTTCAAAAATTTGCCTCCATGTCTATTTAAAAAAATATAGCCAAGGTATTTGGTCAATGCATCTCAATGAGTAAAAAAGCATTGAACAGTTAGAAAACTTATTCATTCAATGGGAGTGTACATGGAGTAGGCCTCTCGACAATTGAAACGAAGGAAGTCTTCTTTTTCTCCTTTATAAAGGTCGGCCAGCGCCGCAGTTAATGCGGCTTGACTATCCGGGCCCTTTCGCCTATAGCGGGATGCGTCGTCCTCCTCATTATGGTTCGATAAGGGGGTTACTCGGGATTGAAGTGGCTGGATGCATCTCTGTATTGCAATGGCCATAACTTCCACTATGGAGAGCTTGGAATGGGTCAGTACCTTGACCTTATTTACCGACCTCATCACTTCCGCACTATCTTCCTGGGCAGGGGACTTGGGACGCCAGCTATATAGCTTCTTCAAGGGGGCGCTGGGAAATTCTGGCAGTCCGTGCCGAATAGGGTCCGGAAGAGGTACATCATCGATATAGAACCATTCCGAAGACCATTCGATAGATCCCTTCTTCGTAGTCCCTACTGGGTAGCCGGATCCGGCTATACGCCATACTTCGGCGCCACCCACTTCAAAAATAGACCCGCCACCCTGATGGCGAGGGACGAGGCAGAAGAACTTTTTCCATAGTTCAAAGTGAGCCTCGCAACCCAAAAATAATTCGCAAAGAGCGATGAAACCGGAGATATGTAAAATAGAACCTGTGGGAGGTTGTGCAACTGGATCCCGTAGGTTTCAAATCGGCCCCTAAGGAAGGGGCGGATTGGGAATCCCACGCCCCTCAAAATGAATGAAGTGAGCCACACCCTCTCCCCTTGGCTGGGATTGGGGAAATTCTCCACCAATGCATGAACACCTATAGTGGTTAAACCCCCGTACGTAGACTAGATCCGGGGGAGGGAGATGTGCTTGCGTTTGAAGACGACTGGGCTGGAGGTGGGATACTGAGCAAATCTTGCATTGTGCATGTGCCTGTCAGGAATATTAAATAGAGGGATAACAGACCGTTCACATTCACTCGAACGACACTCGCCATGAGGGCGCGAGGACGAGCCAGCGGCACTCGCCATGGCGTGGCTTGTACCTGTCAGGAATATTAAATAGAGGGATAACGGACTGTTCACATTCACTCGAACGCATGGAAATTGAGGCGACGACAGGGAGGAATCATAAAGACTGGGCATGGAAACCTATGCCGGACTATCGTCAATCCGGAGTATAATGGGGAACCCACCTTGCAAGGCCGAAGACTTGCGTCCGCATACTACCTCGACATTGAAGGCAAGTTCGGGGGCTACTGAGGGAGTCCTGGATTCAGGGGTCCTCAGATGTCTGGCCTAGGAGTATGGGCCGAGCTGCATGGGTCGTACATGATCAAGCTGAAGATCATCTACCGTGTCCTAATAGGACTTCTCAGTACGTGGACTACAAGAATAGAGTCCGGAGGTTTCCTTCCCTGATAAACCGACCTTGTACAAACCCTAGACCCCCTCCGGTGTGTATATAAACTGGAGGGGTTAGACTGTAGAGGGTAACTTTCATCATCATCGGAATCTTCATAGGCTAGACATATAGGGTTAACCATTACTATCTCGAGGTAGATCAATTCTTGCAATCTCCGTACTCGTCGAATATAATCAAGCAAGAGTAGGGTTTTACCTCCATTAAGACGGCCTGACCCCTGGGTAAACATCTAGACGCACAGCTTGGGGCCCCCTACCCAAGATCTGTCTGTTTTGACACCGACACTGGCCATCTGAACTTCTTGTGCAGTTCCACTAAATTTAAGCACCGCTATTTGCAGAAATAAGCACACCACAATGCCTCTAGTCTGCACACCTGTCCCAAAAACCTTCATGCAGCCGTGCTAGCTAGTCCTCGTCCATGGATAAACTGGGAGAAAGTGCATTCCCTACTAGGATGTAGTTGTTTTCGCTCGTCCCTATAATGCAATCTGGAAGTAAAACGTATGAATCAGCTTCTTTTAGATTACGTTGGTCATTCTACCTAGTTACTACTAATGTAGGAATACCTAGAAGATGAGTGGTTAAACGACGGCAGCGAGGAATAGCCATCTCATTTTGCATAGTTCTACTAAAACTAAGGTGTGTATTTTTTATTCCGCAGATAGAAACGATATGGAGACACACATCCCTATTTGCGCAAATATGAAATACGGCTATTTAAACTGTGACATTTATTTGCAGGGGCATATGATTAACAACAACATCTATTACGTTATTATTGGCACTACATGGAAAGTATGAAAGTCCCCTTAAATAGCATCACATCACATCAGTACTGCCACTAGATTAACACGCAGAACAATACCATTAGTATTATTGTCATGAGAGTAGCACATGGTCAGTAAATGTGCAATCAAATTTGTGCAGTTCCACTGGGATGAAGCAATGTTAGCGGTGTGAGATTTAAGTGTAACTGCAAAAACACAATTCATGGGAAATAAAGCAAGACGGAAGCACTTCATAAAATGGTGATGGCATTGCTTCAATTTATCGACGACACTAGACCATTACTTAATAGTGACATTGGGTGGCATTGCTTAATGCTTCATGTTATTTTACATTAACGGTAGCGATATGGGTGTAGGGACAGTAGGGGCATAAAGTGGTGAGGCAAATGTGGTTGCGGAGAGCGCCAAACACTTAGTAAGCATGTCTGCATTTGTCCCATTTTTTATCTTCTCGGTGACATTTTCCTATGTGAGCACAGGAAATCTAGACCTGCTCATTCTCATTTGCTTTGTCCCCCAACACCCCTCACTTTCTTTCCATTTTCGACAGAGAGACAGGTCCACTTCCCCCACCTTTCGCCATCCACCACGCTTTCTTCGCCTTTTCAGCCAAGAGTCCAGTTGGGTAGCCAGTATCTATTACTTTCCCCCATTTCCTCTTAGAACAAATCCTAGATTCATGCTACATCTTTCCACTTTCTTCCTTGTTTGAACCAACTCTTAGATTTGACTGTATGAACTAGCTTTACCTCTAATAATAGTAAAAGTCTAGTGGCTTTGGTACAGCCAACGGAAGTAGAAAAAGATCCACATGCAGCCACGTGGGGAGCTGGGGCAGTAGATCAAGGCAGGTTTCAAAGGAATATATACCTGATGGTCGTCGGCATGTGGCAAAGACGGCGTCGGAGGCCGCATCTTGGCTACAATACCGCAGGAAGGAAGAAGGGCTCGAAGGCCCTCCGGAGCCGGCGCTGTCTCGGAGAGAATGGCTCGGCCGCCGATAGGGACGCATGTGCAGTTGTTGGTCTCCTCCCTCGCCGCCGATGACCGCGTGAACGATGCACCTAGATCCCTGCCCCAGTTGAGGAGGTCCGTCCGGATTTGTGACCAGCCGTGAGCAGAAAGAGTGTGGCCACCTATGTCTTGCTTAGATCTGGAGAGCATGAGAGAGTGAAAGAGAGGAACCCTAGTAAAGCAAGCGCCAAAGCACAAATGCCCATGCGTTGCAACAGGAGAAAAAGATCAATATGCGTCCATCCAAAAGTTCACAGGAGTGGCGTGACGACATCCTTAAATCTTGTGTCTCAACCACAACCTACAACCCCGTTTAAATCTCACTCTCTCTCCCTCCCTTCCTCCCTCCCTCCCTCCCTCCCTCCCTCACTCTCTCTGGGGGTCTTCCACTTTTAGTATGTCTTCATCCCATGCAACCCAAAGAGCATTCATGTCCTCCTCTATTTTTTCGCGAGGAAGCTTCCAATCTGTTCATCAAATGTCAAGATAGTACAACAAATACCAGGAGTAAAAATTACATCCAGGTACATAGATGACCTAGCGACGACTTTAAGCACTGGAGCGAGCCGCAGACGCGCCGCCATCATCTCCCCTCCATCAACGCAATCGGGCAAGACCTTATTGTAGTAGACGGTCAAGAAGTCACCTATTTCATCTTCGGGAGGTGCCACCGCCTCACCTTTCTGAGGAGGACTTGAACCCTACCCTTCTATGGTCTTAAGTCTACAGGACACGAGGCTGCCTAGCGACTACCGGGCGAGAAGTCATTAGCTAGCTCTGGCTGCATTGTTTTTTTGGTAGTTAATTTTTTAGGTGGCCGTGAGATCAAACATTTATACAAGCTGGAGTAGTTTCTTTTATTCTTGAAAGCCCACCATATACTTACGACCCAAAATAAAAAAATGAAGGCCCACTTGCTTGCTAGGCTCTTGGCCCAGTACCGGTGCAGCGGGACGCAACCCCAAGCAGCGATCAATCCAACAACAACGATACGAAGTTAGGAACCCTCTAGAATTAGTACCACCTCACGCATATATATTTTTTAAATACAAAATCACTTAAGAGGGACCAAACTAAGAGTATCGCCTTGCTTTATTAGTAGGTGTAGATATAGATATATAGTGGAGTGATTTTTTGTACCAGGCGTTATTAAATTGAATGCACGCGAACCACTATTTTCATTTAAAGTTCAAGTAAAAATAAAAATCGATCAATAATGTGCCACCGTGTCCAGGACACACAATACTGTATCATTCATGTGCAGTCCCCGACCCTCCATCAAGTTGAAAACTAGACTAGTCAAAATGTCAATTGGGATGCCTCTTTGCAAACAAATGTGCTCCTAGCTTCAAAACAAATGCGCTCCTATGTGTACCCGTGAGTGGGTGTGAGAGAACTAGAGTGTGCACTGCTTCTCTTCATGAGAGTACAATATACTACGCCCAAAGAATGTTCGCCAAAAGAGTAATAGTATAAGTGTGTGACTTGTGAGTTAAATAAAAGGTGGGCGACATCTTTTATTTTTAGAAGTTCTGAGGGTAGGGTGTGAATAGCACATTTGTGTCTGACGTCTACCTACAGATAGATGGTGGGTGCGAGAGGACTCACGAGAGTCGTGACTCGTGAGAGAGAGGGGGCATGTATCAATGCAATGCATGTGTCCGTAAATCATACCTGACAAACATTCGCCAAAAGCCGTTTCCTAACGAACGCCGTAAGAACCGTTAGATCGGCATCTGACAGTGTCAGTTTTGCCATGTCATTTAACAGAATAGCCACTCCTCCGACACACAAATCTTCCACATGAGTGTTAGTAGCTGTCGTATGCTCCTCCCTCGTTCCAAAATGTAGTGGATATAGCTTTATTGAAAATTCGAACGTCACAAACTTTTACCGAGTTTTCGTATACCAAAATGCACATATAGAATACCCAGTATATATCATTTCGTTCATCTTTGAGAGGTAACTATAAAGATGGGGGGAGTGTATAAAGAAAGACCGTCGTATGACCTACATCAATTTCAACCATCCTTTGGTGTGGAGGAATATCATAGGAACTCTATATGATATGATTTTTATAGATTTATTCCTGTAGAGCCAATTGGTTCATAGGAATAGATTCATATACTCGACATTTCAAAGGAAAATAAACATGATATCATTTTTATAGCTTTAGAGCCACTTGGTTCATATGAATGAATTCCTATACTCCAACAATTTCAAAGGAAAATGAACATTAGCGTATATTCAATACAAAAGTTCCTATGATGTGAACCAAATGACATCTATTTTCTAATCCCTCCTCATAGGAATTGAGATACATGTCATCTCTAGATTCATTAGAAAAGTTCCTATGATGTGAACCAAATGACGTATCTTTCCCAATCCCTACTCATAGGAATTGAGAGACATGTCATCTCTTTCCCTACAACTTCCATGTATACATCTTCTTTATTCCTAAATAGCTAGTACGACCCACTAGTAGCTTTTTTCATGGACATGCATGAAAGTAATAAATCACATTATTTTCGTACTCTATGCATGCAAGCACCACATCATCAATTCATGAATATTACTCATAAGTTATTTCTTGCATTAGATTTTGTATTGACAATGTATGTTTCGGTCACGTGCACACATATGTAGTTCACATTCTCATTTTTGTTAGAAATGTCATTCTTTTAACTGCGATTCATTTTTTCTCTTTGTATTACATATTCATTTTAAGCATACATTTACTTCCCATTAGTTATAGTAGTTTTTGGAGGAACTTTTATGCATTATTTTGAGTAGAAAATTTCACGCGGCCGTGGGTATATCAAAATGCGGGGGCCATGCATCATTGACAATCGGTTGAATGTACGTCCACAATTTTCCGTACTACATATATCTCCAAAGGTCCCCAAACCCAAAATGCTGCCTCGTTCCCATAAAACCAAGCAGACCACCCGTGTTAAGGCGTCGACCTGAACTCAATCCCTCTCGCATTTACTACACCATGGCCCCGCATGCCGTAGTACTCCTACAAACCCTACCCGCCGCATGCAACATCGGTTTTCTTCAAGAGGATGAGAGAGAAGCGGATTTGTAGTGGAGGCTCATACACTAGGGTGCACTAGGTAGCTGCCACACACATCATTGGTTTTCTCTTTTTTATGCTCTTGCGCCCTAGATTGAAATGATGGTTTCTTCGTCCGTCCACCTTAATGCAGAAAAGGTGGGGCTTTGTGATTTGACCCCTCATCGCTCATTTACTACTACTACAGCACTATGACCGGGGTGCCTCCAAGTCCAACTGCTGCGCTGAACTGTAATTTGGTGCATCACACGTGGAACAAGATGGTGGATGAGCCACATGTCAGCCAAAGGGTCCTGTCAAGTGTGTTGCCATTTCGTGTGCCGACTGACCCTTCTTGAGTTGCTACGCCAAGACGACAGGAGCAGCCTACAACTTGGTTTTGCACCTTGGTGAATCCCGACTATATTGATCTAAAAAGATACTACTCCCTCCTTCTCGATTTATAGGGCATGCATGTAGTTCTAGGTCAGCCATTTGACTAACTAAATATAAGTTACTATGTCACAAAAAGTATATCATTGGATTCTTAAGCGGATGTAGTTTCTAAACATATATTGTTCATCACATAGTACTATATAGCTAGTTAAATTCTCAACCTAGAACGACATGCATGCCCTGTAAACCGAGACAGAGGAAGTAGCAAAAATGAGGTGATTTTACCGAGTGGTGGGTGGGGGAGCATGGCTTTTAATGTGGTCCCACGTGTCATGATGTACCAAGGCGATGCGCATCCCTCTTGAGAAAGAACAATGGCAGAAGCAATACATGGTTTTCTTGAAGGAAGGACATGATGGCGAAGCAGATTCATGCTTCGTCCGTCTGGGAAGGTGCGGCATTGCGATTTGACGTCTCATTGCTCATTACTACTACTGGGGCGCTACGACTGTGGTGCATCCCCCCTGCTGTTCTGCATAGTTATTGGGTGCATGACACGTCGACCCTGTTGCTATATGTCCATCATGTCAGCAAGAGGAAGTACATAGTTCATGAAAGTGAGCTTCTCTGCCCTTTTAGTATGAGGCAGGAGTACAAGAGACGGCTTGGTTTTTGCTGCTTCGTGCGATCCATCGACACAAACACGGACTGAAAAAGGCGAGGGCAGGTTCTCCCGTGTGACACGCAGGGGAGTTTGGCATAGTTTGTTCAAGGCAACGAGGCAGGAAGGGAAACAAGCAAATAAAGGTTGAGCAACTTAGTCTTGGGAAAATCTGATTTTACGGAGTACGTACCCACTGCGGAGGTAGTACTGCATACTACTCCCTCCTTTCCGGATTATAGGGCTGATCTAAAAAATCGTTTGGATTTTGAGGTGCAATAAATCACTCGATGCAAGCAGTATCAAGAGAAAGCTCACCAATGCATGTAGAAGTTCATGAAAATTTAGTGGTCATGCATGCATTCATTGTAATTAATGCATCGGTAAACATGACTTCTTGAGAAAAACGAGGGTACTAATTACTTGTGCAAACTACGAAATTAATTCCACCATTCACCATCTACCTTGGTTGGAGAGATTTTGAAATCGAGCCATAAGCCGGAAAGGAGGGAGTAGTAACATAGCCTAGGGTAGCTTGCTGCACCACGGACTCCAAGGAAATTTCTTTAGTACTACTACTCCTACTACTAAAAGACATATATTTCAAAAAATATGATAATCTCTCTAACCAAGGTAGTGACGAGGAGTAACGGAGGAAGTAGTAAAATTTTCTCCTCGTCATGCGAGCCACCGCACGCGTGGGGCGAGGGAGCAGGCGTAGGCGTCGTAAGCAAGCTTCTCCTCGTCCTGCGACTCTACGAGCCACCGCGCCCGTGCGCGGGGGAGACGGCGTACTAAGCAAGCTTCTCCTCATTCTACGAGTTGACGGGACACATCAAAAGTAATACGTACATGGCATCTCCAGTGTATAGAGCCTTGCCTCTAAGGCAGGCTGCCGGTGTCAAAACCGGCGGATCTCGGGTAGGGGGTCCCAAACTGTGCGTCTAGGGTATATACAAATGGAAGACAGGGTTGAGATTTTCACTAATACATTGCAGTGTGCTAGAGGACAATTCCCATTTACTTACCTTGGTCTGCTATTGGGTATATACAAACCAACAGTTGAACAATGCCTCCCACTTGTGAACAGGATTGCAAAAAGATTGGCAGGTATCTCCATCTTCATCACTCAAGCTGGTAAACTACTTTTGGTCAAGTCAGTGATGACATCATTATCAGTTTTCTTCATGTGCTGTCTGGACATTCCCATTATAATAAAAAAACAGATCACCAAATATTTGAGGCACTGTCTTTGGAGAGGACCTGATATGGAGGACAAAAGACCTGCTCTGGTTGCCTGGCGCACTGTGTGTAGACCAAAGGACCAGGGGGATTAGGAGTTTTGGACATCTTCACACATAACAAAACTTTGTTGATGAAAAACCTTCACAAATTCTTCAACATACACGATATCCCTTGGGTCAACCTGATTTGGGAGACATACTATAGTGATGATAAGTTACCAGGGGATAACATGATTGGATCGTTCTGGTGGAAATCCAACCTAGCTCTCATTGATCAGTACAAAGCTATGGCTAGATGTAAAGTGGGAGATGGTGTCACTGCTTTCTTTTGGGAAGATCTCTGGAGCCAAACAATTCTAAAGCACCAATTCCCACACTTATTCTCCTTTGTCAGAAACCCTCATTTGAATATACAACAAGTCTTGCAAACAGAGTACCTATAGGATCTCTTCTTTCTACCCTTGACAACTGAGGCTTATGAGGAATTCTTACAAATGGAAGATATCTATCATGAGACAATCAGAATATTTGGACTCACTTGACACATGGAGTTACATTTGGGGGACTGAACACTATTCATCCATTAAAGCATACAAAGTGTTGATTGGGCATAAGCAAACCCCACCTCATTTCAATTGGATCTGGCAGAGTTCCTACCAGCCTAAGCATAAAGTTTTTTTCTGGCAACTCCTACATGATCGAGTCAACACAACAAATTTGCTGAGAAGGAAAATTTTTGTGTTGGAAGCTTATAACTGTGCTGTTGGAGGTTGTCAGCAAGAAGAAACACCGCATCACCTATTTTGGGGCTGTCACTTTGTTCAGCAATGCTGGGACTTCATCTGTCCAACAAGAACACCAAACCTGTCTGTTCTAGAAGCTTTCCAAGATCTGAAAGACAAGCTCAGATATCCATTCTACATGGAGATCATCATACTGGAGCATGGGCTATTTGGATAACTAGAAACAATAAGATTTTTGAAAACATTGCACCATCATTTCAAGGCTGGAAGTACATTTTTATGGAGGAACTGAAACTTCTAAAGTTCAGAATGAGGAAAAAGCATGAGAGACAATTTTCTGTTTGGCTTGAAGGCCTCCTGTAATCTTTTAGTTTTAGATTTCTAGGTGTTTTTTCTCTTCTTTTTCTTCTCTTTTCCTTATTTTCTTTTTTAGCTCTTTTTCTGTTTTGGGCTTATCTCAAGCCCATAAAGACTTTTTGGTACCTTGTTCCTTTAATTTTATAAAAATTGCAGTGGGGTCTTACCCTACTGTTTATAGTCAAAAAACTATGCGTCTAGGCGGATGGTAACAGGAGACAAGGGACACGATGTTTTTACCCAGGTTCGGGCCCTCTCGATGGAGGTAAAACCCTACTCATGCTTGATTAATATTTATGATATGGGTAGTACAAGAGTAGATCTACCACGAGATTAGAGAGGCTAAACTCTAGAAGCTAGCCTATGGTATGATTGTTCTTTGTCCTACGGACTAAAACCCTCCGGTTTATACAGACACCGGAGAGGGCTAGGGTTACACAGAGTCGGTTACAATGGGAGGAGATCTACATATCCGCATCGCCAAGCTTGCCTTCCACACCAAGGAAAGTCCCATCCGGACACGGGACAAAGTCTTCAATCTTGTATCTTCATAGTCCAGGAGTCCGGCCAAAGGCTATAGTCCGGCCATCCGGACACCCCCTAATCCAGGACTCCCTCAGTAGCCCCTAAACCAGGCTTCAATGACAACGAGTCCGGCGCGCAGATTGTCTTCGGCATTGCAAGGCGGGTTCCTCCTCCGAATACTTCATAGAAGATTTTGAACACAAGGATAGTGTCCGGCTCTACAAAACAAGTTCCACATACCACCGTAGAGAGAATAATATTTGCACAGATCTAATCTGCTGACGTATTCCGCAGCGTGACATCGCACCACGGCCAAGCCTTTATTCGAATCATTTTATTGTCCCACCTCAGCGCGTTTAGCGAGGCGATTTCCTTGGCACTGTCGAAGCAGAGATCGTGTCCCCTTATTCCGGGATTCTCATCAATACGGACATGGGTAAACCAACCGTGCCTGTTGGTATGTCTCCTCGATCGAAGGCGAGTCCCAAACGGTCACGGGGAGGGCTCTTGGTATTCAACCTCTTTATAAAGAGACCAAGGCTCGACTCCTTTCTTTCAATCTCAGTCGAATCCGCCTCTCACCTTGAGTTCCAACACCCAAAGCTCCAGATTCAGGCGCTTTGGACCTCCGACGATGTCCGGCTCCGACCTTCAAGGCCGGTGGATGCCTTCCTCCATTACGGAAGAAGACGTGCTAAAGCTAAGAGATGCCAGGTATCTAACCGGCGAAATCTCGCATAGGCTGGCTGCTCAAAGGCAGGTTATCCCCACTCCCAAGCCTGGTGAGAGCGTGGTGTTCGCGTCTCACTCCCTTCGGGGGCTACGATTACCGATGGACCCCTTCGTGAGGGGGCTCATGTTTTATTACGGGCTGGAATTTCACGACTTAGCTCCGAAGTCCATCCTGCATATCTCATCGTTCATTGTCGTGTGCGAGGCCTTCCTCCGTATTACTCCTCACTTCGGATTGTGGCTTAAGACCTTCAAAGTAGAGCCGAAGATTATCGAGGGGTAGCACGCGGAGTGCGGAGGTGCTGTTATAAGCAAGAATGCCGACGCTCCATGGCCCGAGGGATCTTTTCAAGAGGAGTTCAGCTCATGGCAACGAGAGTGGTTTTATATCACAGCTCCCAGGGGCACCAAGTGGGTGGTGCCACCTGCCTTTCGCTCGGGTCCCCCACCAAAGCTAGCGTCATGGGTCAATAAAGGGTCTAACTGGCAGCCGTCCAAGGACGTGCCCTTGTTGTAGGGCCGCATTCGAGTTCTCTTAGAAAGAGACATCAATCTGGTCGTAGTGACGCGTGTCATGTTGATTCGCCGCATCCTGCCCTGCAAACGTCGACCCCTCCGCCTGTGGGAGTTTAATCCGGAGTGACCACGAGTCCTCCAACATTTTGTGGGCGCGACGCCTGTGGAGATGTACAAATTGTTCTTCGGATCACAAGTAATGTGTCCGGACTTGTCCGAGGACGCAGGTCTGAGCTGCAATCTCCCGGATACTCAAGTAAGTAGCCCTGTACCCGGGCACGCTATCCGTATATTTATCATAGAATTGCCCTTAAAAGAGTTGTCCCTTAAACATGAGTGTATAGCGAAAGCAAAGCTAATCAGGTGTTTGGCCCCCCTCCCTGAGACTACGCCGGATCCCATGTTAACCAGGATGCTGGAGGTTGTGCCTTTGGAAGAGGCGAAGAGGGGAACAAGGAAGCTACTGCCTCCCCGAAGGAGGCTGTCAGGAAAGGAGGAATCGAGAATTCCTCTAACCAGGGGAAGAAGAGGACCGCCTCTGAAGACCCGGAGGCCATGGTCTCAAAGCGGGGGAAGAAATCTTCGTCAGAGGGTCCAGCACCGGGGGGTGCCTCGGTCGCATTGCGCCCCCAAGGGGATCAGCTCTCCACCGAGCCATAAGTAAAGAGGGGAGTTTTAAAATGAGAGACATCCCTGTTCTATTTCTGAGGAAGATAACCAAAATTTTACCTTGTAGTTCGGATCTCAACCCTTCTCAGCAGAGCTCATCTTCAGGGGATCTTCGTCCGGAGATGATGGAGAGCGGAATGTCTCCCCCTGCCATACCGCCTTGCAAGGCGGGCGACCCTGAGGTGTCGTCATGGAGGGTTTCTCCGAATCCGGCAGGGCCGGAAGGCAGTCGTATGGCCCACCAAGGCCCTCCATGTTCGGCCTTCGAAAAAGGCCATCGGACGAGTCTGGCACCGTCCGGTGCACGGTCGGAGGAGCTGAAGGATCTTCTAGGGCGAGCGTCTATCTCAGAAGAACACCGTGCGTTTATGGATACGGTGATTGGCAGGATTTCATCCGCGGAGAGCGGGTTGTACAAGGCCGTCAGGAGTTTACTGACAGATTTTGAGGTACGCGAAATGATGTACCTTTTGACAGATCCGCATATATAAGATGCGCCTTGTATAGATAGTATCCCCTGAGACTCTGTGCGTTGTCAAAAATGACGGCGCGCCGAGGATCATAATCCTAGGTATAATATGTCGCCTTTCCTATGTAGGTGGCGAAGTGTCCAGTGGCTAGCCGGACTGATGAATTTGCCGAGCTAAAGCTGCAACTTGACGTGGCAGATGCCGACATCGCGCTTGTCAACAAGCGGCTTGACGAGGCACAAGGTATGCAATTTCTCCGAAGACACCTGGTAAGAGGAGCTTGATGCCCGTACCTTACAACATGTGTGCTTGATGCAGATGGAGCCGCTGCCATGGAGAACCTTCGGGCGGAACTTGCCCGAGCCAAGGAGCAGGCCAGGAAAAGTGATGCGGCTTCCTTAAAGGTGCCTGAAGAGCTGAAAGTCGAACATGCTGCTCACTGCCAAAGCAAGAAGGAAATGGCCGAGATGGGTGTAAAGTTGAAGAATGCTGCCGACCGCTGCAAGCTTATTGAAAAAGAAGATCGGGTGGCACAGAAGGACCTAGAGAAGGCCACTACCGAGGCCAAGGATACTCGCTCTGCGATGAGAGCTATGAAGGAGGAGCTACGTCAGGCCAGAGATATCACGGCTGGAAAGCCCTTTATGCTGCGGATGAAGTTCGGGGATCCTAAATATGCTCCGTTGGACCGGTTGTGGAGTGCGGCGAACACTTATCTGGATATGGCGGCGAGTGCCGCGGATGCGGCCGAACACTTCCGAGATCAAAAGGACCCCGAAGTGGAAAAGCTTTTTTGGTCGCAGTTCCACAATCCAGAGCGCCCACTTCCGTTAACCGATCATTTGGCCGCATGGGCGGAGCTGAATAGGTTATTCGGACTTGCCATGAAATATGTCGTGAGTCATCTGTGGCCGGAAAGGCCCGAGCCGAAGAGTTATTTTAGGTTGGTGCAGCAGTTCCTTGGTGCAGTGTCGCATATTAATGCAATGAAGAGGTCAGCGTGCATAGAGGGTGCGCGGATGGCTCTTGCCCGTGTCAAGACATACTGGGCGGAGATGAAGGCCATCGCTATTGCATCCCAAGATTCGGACGAGAGCCGAGTACCTGCTGAGCACTATTTTCAGGAAGTTTTGCAGGGCGCTTGTTTAGTAGAGACGCAGTGCTCGAAGGATATTATGTTCGAATAACATGTACTATTGTAGAACCATGTTTTGATGGAATGTAAAAGCTTTTTATACTTCTGCCTTCAAGAATTAGAATACCTCCTGTGCGGCCGTTAATGTATATGTGTATATAACCTGAAAGATGGCAGTCTTCGGCTTCAGCCCCCACGCATATAATGCGGGGGTGTTCGCAGAAGGCACATTTTCACACTTGATCCAACGTCTTGGTCCTATTAAGGAGGTGATAGCACAACGAACTAGGCAACCGGACTATAATGCTTTATCACTTTCACTTAGCCAAAGGAGTTTGACAAGGAGGCTACTATATAGCCCCTAGGGGCACCGCGCTCACCCGAATTCGGGGCGCGTGTGTGCTAGGCCGGGAAACGGCCCTTCGTTAATGCGGAGGAATCCTAAAGATTCCGGCGGGTCATCAAGTGGTTGACCAGTCTCACGCTATATCATGACAGTCAATTTTCGGCTTTCTCTACTGAGGTGCTCGCCTGGCCAAACCGGGGCACAATCGCAGTAGTTCTCCTGGTGCCGCCTTAGCTGATAGAGCGGAACATAAGGCAGCAAAACACAGGAGCCGGGCAAACCCAACATTTGACCAAAGACATGATTCGGAGCTGATGCATATGAGGCCAAACTCGCGACACCGAACACTCCCTAAGGTATTCGGTCTTTATGAAAACGGGCTGAACAACTCCCTTGGTAAGAAGCCCCTGGTGTCCAGGTACGCGCAAAATTCTCACATGGCCACATGCCAAGACGCCAGCCTCCTCCTCGGTTATACCAAGAAACCGGGGGATGTGTATCAACAAGAGACAGTGAAAAAGGTTTACGCAGGGTCTTAATCTGAAAAGAATCCTTGGAACGGGTCCCTACTGCACATCTGCGCCTGTGTCTTCGTTGTGCCGTATCTTGGACGGGTGTAGCACAGTGTTCATCTGTAAAAGAGAGGAACTTAGAAAAAGATCATGCGAAAATCTATGTTATAATAAACAAAGTATAATTCAGAAAATGGGTGAAATTGAGCTTTATTGTCTCTTGTTGTACACGCGCGGAGCCCCTTGTACGGGGGTATGCGGCTAGTAAGCCCTTGTATGTTTACGCCGGACTCATCTAGCCATGTCCGGGGTCTAAACGACCTGTTTAGGTGCTTTGATTGGTGAAGCCGGTTTAGTGTGTGGCTGTCAAGGCAGCCGTACAGTCTTCCACGCTCAAGGAACACTCGATATTTCCCTTTAATGAGATGATGCCTCGCGGACTGGGCATTTTAAGCGCAAGGGATGCATAATGCGGTATTGCGTTAAATCGGGAGAAAGCTTCGCGTCCCAGTAGTGCTTGATAGCTACTTGTAAATGGGGCGATGTGGAAGGTTAGCTTTTCATGGCGGAAGTTTTCGGGGGAGCTGAACATAACTTGTAGCAGGAGAGAACCCGTACAATGGGCATCTGGGCCTGGCGTTACCCCTTGAAAGGAGGTGTTGCTATGGCGAAATTTAGTTGGGTTTATCCCCATTTTGCGGATTGTGTCCTGGTGTAGCAGGTTTAGACCACTGCCGCCGTCCATTAGGACTTGTGTAAAGTGGAGTCCGTTAATTATCGAATCTAATATCAAGGTTGTCCAGCCTGTGTTCCGGATACTTCTAGAGTAATCCTGATGGTCGAAGGTGATTGTTTTTAACAACTAGTGGTGGGACTCCTCTGGGATAGGCCATATGGCGCGTATCTCTATAGGCGCCACTCTGTTTTTCCCTTTTGTCACGTGAAGTGAGTTTACTGTTTTGACTTCTTGTGGGAAATTCTTTTGCTCTCCAGTGCTCTGCTTGTGGGGTTCGTCATCGTCCTCGCTTGGTATGTCGAGCCCCTTGTGTTCGGCATTGAGTTTGCCAGATTGCTTGAAGACCCAACAATCTCTGTGGGTATGGTTTGCAGGCTTCCCGGGAGTACTGTGGATTTGGCATATCTTGTCCAAGATTTTGTTTAGGTTAGATAGCTCGTCCCTGTTATCCTTGAGGGGCAGCTTTCTCTGATTCTGCCGAGAGCTTTTGAATCCGGCGTTGACTGCCGTGCTCTTCGGGCTGTTTCCCTTGGTTCGGCGCTGGTCCTTGCTGCGTCGCGGTTTCCCGTTACCATCCCTAACTTCGGATGTACTTGGGTCGCTAGTACTGTTTCTTGCCAACCAACTATCCTTCCCTACGCAAAAGCGGGTCATGAGGCTTGTTAATGCGGCCATTGTTCTTGGCTTTTCTTGGCCGAGGTGTCCGGCGAGCCATTCGTCTCGAACGCTGTGTTTGAAAGCTGCTAAGGCTTCGGCGTCCGGACAGTCGACTATCTGGTTCTTTTTAGTAAGAAATCTGTTCCAGAGTTTCCGGGCTGACATTCCGGGTTGTTGAGTTATATGACTTATATCGTCTGCATCCGGAGGTCGGACATAGGTCCCTTGAAAATTTGCCCGAAAAGCATCCTCGAGCTCTCCCCAACTTCCAATGGTGTTTTCGGGAAGGCTTTTAAGCCAATGCCGGGCTGGCCCTTTGAGCTTGAGGGGTAAGTATTTTATGGCGTGGAGGTCATCTCCTCTAGCCATGTGTATGTGGAGGACATAATCCTCAATCCAGACTCCAGGGTCTGTTGTTCTGTCGTATGCCTCTATGTTTACGGGCTTGAATCCCGCTGAAAATTCATGGTCCAGCACCTCATCGGTGAAACATAGGGGGTGTGCGGCACCCCTATATTTGGGTGTGCCGTGATGTTCAGATACTTGTTGCGTTGCATTGCTTACTAGAGCTTCCTTTCTTGGCCCGTAGATAGATCTGGCTGGGCCGTCTTTTTGATGCGAATCCTAGTGCGGATCGCGTGCCGGCTTGTGTGCAGCACTGTTTGCCTCTGTATGTTTGCCATGGGGTTGTTTATCCGACCAGGTGGCTTCATTATTTTTCGATTGCGGGGGCTCTAAGGCCTCCTCATCAAATTCCGGCAGTAATTTTTCCTTCAGATAGCTCTTTGTGTGGCGACTGTCGCCGTATTTGTCTGCGGTGTTGAGTACTTTGCTCCATCTAATTCTGAGTGCATCTTCCGCTGTTTTGAGCTTCCGCTTCTGCTTTTTCAGGCTACGCGCAGTGGCAACGAGCCTTTTGTGGAGGTTCTTCTTCTCCAGCAACTTGTCCGGCGTGAGGTCGTCCGGACTATTATCTTCGCCGGGGACGGGTTGTTTGGTTTGTTTATCCAAGTTTCCCTATTCGGACCGTTGCTTGATGGCATGCTCGTCATCCGCCGGTGCGCCCTGCTCTGTGGCTGGGTCTGTATGACTGCTGTTTCTGTCGGGGTGGGGTTTGGAGTGGCGCTTACGCCGCCGCTTTGACTGCTTTTCGAGGGAACGATCCCTCGTTGCGTCCCTTTGTTCCTCGCCGTCGTTTCTTTTAGGTGTGTCCACCATGTACACATCTTGAGATGAGGTGGTTGTCCAGTGCCCTATAGGTGCTGGTTCCTGTTCATCTCCTACATCGTCGTCCATACCGTCGATGTCTTCAGAGTCGAAGTCGAGCGTGTCGGTTAAATCATCAACAGTGGCTACGAAGTGGGTGGTGGGTGGGCTTTGAATTTATTCTTCATCTGCATCCCATCCTTGCTGACCATAGTCTGGCCAGGGCTCTCCCAATAAAGAGAGAGACTTTAGTGAATTCAGAATGTCGCCGAAGGGCGAGTGCCGAAAGATGTCCGCGGCGGCAAACTCCATGATCGGCGCCCAATCGAATTCGATCGGCAGGGGCGCGGAAGGTTCGGAGTCTGGAGAGGAGTCCGGCACCTTGGAGTCACGGGCTTTGCAAAGGACAAGGCTGGTGTTTGGCTCGATCGCCGTAGAGATTGCAGCCCCCGAGGCGGTGTCCAGCCACCCGTCCTCGATTGGCGTAGTCGGCTCCGAGCTAAAGGTCAGAGCGGACACTGGTGCGGCCTCCAGGGCACTGTTCGGCGGAAGAGCTAGATCATGCCCATCGTGACAGTGCGGCGCACTCAGCTGTGGCTCGAACCCATCGAAGATCAAGTCTCTGCGGACGTCAGCCGTGTAGTTCAAACTTCCAAATCTGACCTGATGGCCAGGGGTGTAGCTTTCGATCTTCTCCAGATGGCCAGGCGAATTGGCCCGCAGTGCAAAGCTACCGAATACGAAGATTTGTCCGGGGAGAAAAGTCTCACCCTGGACCACGTCGTCGTTGATGATTGGAGGAGCCATCGGGCCTAAAGGATGACGACACAGAGGAACTCTCAATGAAAGCACCAATGTCGGTGTCAAAACTGGCGGATCTCGGGTAGGGGGTCCCGAACTGTGCGTCTAGGCGGATGGTAACAGGAGACAAGGGACACAATGTTTTTACCCAGGTTCGGGCCCTCTCGATGGAGGTAATACCCTACTCCTGCTTGATTAATATTGATGATATGGGTAGTACAAGAGTAGATCTACCACGAGATCAGAGAGGCTAAACCCTAGAAGCTAGCCTATGGTATAATTGTTGTTCGTCCTACGGACTAAAACCCTCTGGTTTATATAGACACCGGAGAGGGCTAGGGTTACACAGAGTCAGTTACAATGGGAGGAGATCTACATATCCGTATCGCCAAGCTTGCCTTCCACGCCAAGGAAAGTCCCATCCGGACACGGGACGAAGTCTTCAATCTTGTATCTTCATAGTCCAGGAGTCCGGCCAAAGGCTATAGTCCGGCCATCCGGACACCCCCTAATCCAGGACTCCCTCATAGGCCCCACATTGTTTGCATCCTATCAAATGAAAAAAACACAATGTATAGAGACTCTGACCAGCCTCTAAGGTGGGCCCTGGCACAAATTTAAAAAGTATTGATTAGCAACACAATTGTCCAATCTGTACTATTTCTCTTATACTCCTACTTTCTTATGCTTCCTAAGGCTGACAATTGGGACCAGATGGATTGTTACATTGTTAGAGGCATCCTCTAAGGTTAGATGTGATGCTAGCCAATTTTTTGTTAGAGGCAGTTCATGCAATGTATAGAGGCCTGCCTCTTAGAACAGAGAGGGCTCAGAGGAAAGAAAAAGCATACATTGTGGATTCCATAAGAGCCTACTTTCTGGTCTATATGACTCAAATTAAAATCCACAATGCATCCATAATAGATGCTAACTGGTGGAATAAGTTTGTTACTTCCATAGTTTGCAAAAGTACTGAGTATGTGAGATGGTGAACAGAGGGAGTACGATACCATTGGTACTACAGTTCTTTTGGAAGGGTTGTAGTAGTCCCTCCCATTCACATGTTCACATTTCAAGCTTCAATAAAAATGTGGCATGCAAGGATTAAGAGACACCTTAGCAATGCATGTACTCCCTCAATCCATATAGGGTATAAAAGGTGTTTTGGAGGCTAACTTTGACCACATGTTCGAGCAATAATATGACACCCAACTTACACAAATCTTACCATCAAATCCATACATGGTAATTATACTAATAACACATTTATGCGTTGTAATTAGTACGTAGATAAGGTAGTAAACACTCACTATCTAGTAGGAGTAGTACTAGTAGTACTCTACACTACTACTACTATGAGGCCATCCTACTGTGTCCCGACACAAGACCGCGGACACCGATTATTCGTTCATATTTAAATTTGTTTTCACACAGAAAAATATCCATGAAAACAACACATGGCAAAATATCACGGTGAACGAGGGATTTGAATGTGCTAGGAGGGGTGGGGCTGGGAGGGGCTGTTTGGATCTTGCCTAGGGTAGCCAAAATATTGGTGACCCTTTTGTCCACCTGTGCCTTTGCCACCGATGAACGAGGAAGAGCTCGAGTGCTCATGCATCCTCCAGCACGCGCGTTGGAGACGAGCTCGCACGAGCTGTACTTTTTTTGTCCCACCACGCCGCCCGAGCCGGCCACAGACCGACCGGCGACCTGCAAATTACGCCATCCAACCGTAGCCGCAGACATTCTGACAGCAACTCAACCAACCGGACGAAATTCATGCAAATACGATGATATTTTATATAAACAATGACAGAATTCATATAAAAACCGGATTTTCATACAAACATGAGAGATTTCATTACATTCAAATCAACTAAGCGGTACTAGTCCTGAACATCACATGTATAATAATACCAAGACTAAATGGTCGCCGCCGACCATTTCTCTTCCTCATGTCCGGTAGCACGATCACCGGACTACCGGGAGCCCCGGAGGTATACGCTTCAGTGCAAAGGACGACTCGGTTCCCCATCTCAACTGACATCGTTGACTGATCAGTTGATACCAAAGATGGAGTCTAATGGGGGCCTCTCCGCTTCGACGAAGGTCCTCACAACAAAAGGATCCAGAAAGACACCGGCTGTGTACGCCAGCATCGCCTCCGCGGTGGCCTTCATGGGACCCAAGCGGCAGCGTCCTCCCGTGTTCTTCTTCTCCTTGATGATGGCGGCGGACACGAAGGCGCTTGCCACCGAGTCTTCACTCTCCGCGCACCCGGCTTTTGTCTCTGCTTGCATGGCGTGGCCTCAGGCACGAGAGTCTCGACCATTGAAATGGGAAACACGATCGCAGACACGGGAGACGCGGTACGTGGCGGCGGCGTGGCCGGCAACAACGGCGCCGGTGCTCCCCGCTGGGCCAGCATGGAGAGGCTCGCCGCTCCTTGTCAAGCTGTTCTGTAGCGGCGAGTTGCTGAACCACGCGCTGGCTTGGGGCGGCAACTTGCTCTGTCAGGCGAGGGGAGGGAGTTGGATTAGCGAGCTGCATAGCTTGTATCCGACATGCTCGATGAGCCACCCAACCGGCTTGGATGCCAGATAACTACTCTTCATAAGCCATTGTAAGAGAGAACAGAATGGTGAAGGAGGAGATAGGGGAGCGGCGGAGGTGTGCGATTCTTGGCTGACGTCTGGCCTCGTTTAAATAGGAGATTAAATAGACGACATACGGGAGGAACTCGGCCGGCGTTGTGTTTAATACTGGCCCAGTCATGAACAGATGTGTGTCTAGAGTGGGTTTCTTGGCTTCCACACGGGTTTCATGGAGGCGTTTGAATGCGGCAAGGAGGCGTGTTCAGCCGGGCATGCAGCAAGCGGCGTCCTCGACTCTGACATACGACACCGTGGCATTCTTCGACTGACGTGTGGGATCGTTGGGTTCCTGGCCTGCATGTCACTGACCCAACGTAGGCAGCGCACGAGAGATGAGATTTTGGTGGGCCAGGGCGGTCAGAAGCGGGCATTTCATAAACCGATGATTGTTCATTGAGTGTGGCATCATCTATTTCATGTAGATAAATCTACTATATAATGTAAGAGAATTTTAAAATTTTCATATATACATTGATCGCCTGTTCGATACGTTGTGATTCATAAAGACCGCTGCAAACATCAATGTTCTGCTTATCACAGATATGATTAATACCCATAACAACCCATGTCCCTAACAAAGGGTGCATGCACGTATAGGTTGAGTGTGTGTGTTGTGTCGTGTGTTGTGTGCATGCAGGTGTGTGAATGTTGCGTGCGTGCATGTGTGCGTTTCAGTGTTGCATGCATGTGTGCATGCGTGCGTGTGTTCATGAGTGCATGTGTGAGAGAGTCCTGGACTAAGGGGTCCTCGGGCATTCGTTTTATTCAATGTGGGCCAGATTGATGGGCTGTGAAGATAAAGGAAGGAGACCACCTCCCGTGTCCGGATAGGACTCCTGTATGCGTGAACGGCAAGATTAGTGTCCGGATATGCTATTTCCTTTCCCTGTAAACCGACTCTGTACAACCCTGGGGCCCCCTAGTGCCTATATAATTCGGAGGGTTTAGTCTTCAATGGGGATCATAATATTCATAGGCTAGACAAGCTAGGGCTTAGCCATTACGATCTCGAGGTACGTCAACTCTTGTAACCCCTATATTCATTGAATACGATCAAGCAGGACATAGGATTTTACGTCCTTTTAGAGGGCCCAAACCTGGGTAAACATTGTGTCCCTTTGTCCATTGTTACCGTTGATCCTTAGACACACAGCTTGGGCCCCCTACCCGAGATCTACCGTGTTTGACACGGACATTGGTGTTTTCATTGAGAGCTGTAGTGTGTTCTCAATAGAGATTGATGGCGCGCCTCTTTATCAACGATGATGCTCTGTCCATGGAGACTTTTCTGCCTGGACATGTCTTTGTGTTCGGCAGCTTCGTGCTACGTGCCGACTCAACCAGTCACCTTGAACAGGTCGACAGTTACTACCCCGGTCACCAGATCAGGTTTGGGAACTTGAATTACATCGCTGATATCCGAGGAGATCTGATCTTCGAGGGGCTCGCGGCCCCGACTGTCGCTCCTTACCCTCATGAAGAAGACCGTTCGGATCCGATATAGATCCCATCTAGGGGTCAATGATCACACCTGCTTCGTTCTTAGATCCGGGGTAGATCGTGTCATCCGAGGACGAGAGAATCGACTCGGCTGGACTCTCTCCTCTCATGGAGCTCTCAACCGAAGGCCCAGATGCGATCGCGTCGTTGGTAAACCTGGAGTCAAATGGGACTCTCCTAGTCATTGGAGAGCCGGACTCGCCTCTAGACGATAACTTTGAACTATCGAGGTCTGCATCCATCGGGCTCGAGCAAGTGCCACGCCCCGCAGATCCGCAGACCCCTATCCAGCTTTCTCTTTTAGACGAAGCACTGGGCTTAGTACAATCTCTTGCCATTACGGAACCCTTGCCTCCAGATTATACCCATCTTAGGATGGGGGCTGAGATGGGGGAATTTCACAACCCACCCACCAACCACTTAATAGCCACTGTCGAGGATTTAACCGACATGCTAGACTATGCCTCCGAAGACATTGACGGCATGGACAACGATGTCGAAGCCGAACAAAGCCAAAACCCGCATATCACTTTGTGTTGGATGGCTACTTCTACCTACGATGTATACATGGTGGACACTCCTGAGAAGAAGGACGAGATGGTATTCAAGATCCAGGCATGGACAAGCCCGACAATGAACCACCAAAGCACCGGCGTCAGCGGTAACACTCACGATCTTGTTGGGCAAAGGATAGTAATACCGACACCGGAGATAATGAAACTCTGTATAACACCGAAGACCACGACCGCCCCTTCGAACCCACGTCTGAACCGGACAAGAGGGGGGATGGTCAGTATAGCCCCAAACACACTGATGACGAGGACTCGGAAGACAACAACTACTTACCTGCCTCCAAGGAGATGTGAGCCTCGGTGACAAATATTTCATCGTCCCAAAGGAACCCCTCGAACAAGAATGCTTCATGCGACAAGTCATCGCCACTATGCGGAGCCTAAAAAAGAAACTACAACAGCTTCAAGCTGATCAGGACATGCTCAACAACAGATCGACCAAGGTCCTAGCCACCAAAGAGTACGGCCTTGAGCGACCAGTAAAGAGTTACCCCAAGCACATGCTGCAGCCACAATTTGACGATGAAGCCCTCGAGCCAATTCCGTCAAAATAAAATTATGCTGATCAACAGGACCGACGACCATGTGGATGGGACAAAACGGCTCATCATGCCGAACACCAGCCTGCACCACCTCACCAGAAAGGCAAGGAGACAGCGGCGCCGGACTACACTTATGACCTACATCAGGACCTGGTCAATAAAGCTGGCCAAACTAGATCAATCTACGGATCCAGAGGACGTGCTCCGGCACGAGATGACGGCCACCAAACCTGGCACGATGAACACCATCAAGTTCGAGGTCAGAACCGAACACAGATGTCATCCAAACTACGTCGTGATGTAGCCAGGTATAGAGGTACTGCACACCCTATGTGCTTTACTAATGAAGTAATGCAACACCAATTTTTGAAATGGTTTAAACCCATCAACATCGAGCAGTACGATGGAATGACGGACCCTGCCATCTGGATTGAGGATTTTCTTCTCCACATTCACATGGCTCGCAGAGATGACCTTGACGCCATCAAATACCTTCCCTTGAAGTTGAAGGGACCAACACGACACTGGTTGAATAGTCTCCCAAAGAACTCCATTAAGAGGTGGGAAGATTTAGAAGATGCTTTCACGGCCAACTTTCAAGGCACTTATGTCCGACCATCGGACGACGATGACCTAAGTCACATAGTCCAGTGATACGTCTCCGTCGTATCTATAATTTTTTATTGTTCCATGCCAATATTAGTCACTTTCATATACTTTTTGGCAACTTTTTATACTATTTTTGGGACTAACTTATTGATCCAGTGCCCAGTGCCAGTTCCTCTCTGTTGCATGTTTTATGTTTCGCAGAATATCCACATTAAACGGAGTCCAAATAGGATAAAAACGGACGGAGCTTATTTTTGGAAAATATGGAAAATTCCGGAAGGAAAATCAACGCGAACCAGTGCCTGAGGTGGTCACAAGGCAGGGGGCGCGCCTGCCCCCCTGGGCGTGCCCCCTACCCTCGTGAGCCCACCGTAAGGCGGTTGATGCTCTTCTTTTGCCACAAGAAAGCTAATATTCGTAAAAAAATCACGGCGAAGGTTTCAGACCAATTGGAGTTACGAATCTCCATATATACACAAAACGGTGAAACATAGCCAAAAGAGAATGCAGAAACAGAGAGATAGATCCAATCTCGGAGGGGCTCTCGCCCCTCCCAAGCCATGGGAGCCAAGGACCAGAGGGGAAACCCTTTTCCCATCTAGGGAGAAGGTCAAGGAAGAAGAAGAAGAAGAAGGGGGGCTCTCTCCTCCTTGGTTCCGGTGGCGCCAGAACGCCGCCGGGGGCCATCATCATCACCACGATCTTCACCAACATCTCCATCATCTTCACCAACATCTCCATCACCTTCCCCCATCTATATCCAGTGGTCCACTCTCCCGCATCCCACTGTACCCTCTACTTGAACATGGTGCTTTATGCTTCATATTATTACCCAATGATGTGTTTCCATCCTATGATGTCTGAGTAGATTTTCGTTGTCCTATCGGTGATTGATGAATTGCCATGATTGGTTTGAGTTGCATGGTTTATTATTGGTGCTGTCCTATTGTGCCCTCCGTGTCGCGCAAGCGTGAGGGATTCCCGCTGTAGGGTTTGCAATATGTTTATGATTTGATTATGGTGGGTTGCGTGAGTGACTGAAACACAAACCTGAGTAAGTATGTTGTTCACGTATGGGATAAAAGGGGATTTGATGCTTTAATGCTATGGTTGGGTTTTACCTTAATGAATCTTTAGTAGTTGCGGATGCTTGCTAGAGTTCCAATCATAAGTGCATATGATCCAAGAAGAGAAAGTATGTTAGCTTATGCCTCTCCCACAAATAGAATTGCAATAGTGATTTCCGGTCTAGTAACACAGTCAGTTGCTTAGGGACAATTTCACAACTCCTACCAGCACTTTTCCACACTCACTATATTTACTTATTGCATCTTTATATAAACAGCCCCTACTTTTTGTTTACGTGTTCTTTATTTTCTTGCAAAGCTATCCAACAACACCTCCAAAGTACTTCTAGTTTCATACTTGTTCTAGGTAAAGCGAACATCAAGCATGCGTAGAGTTGTATCGGTGGTCGATAGAACTTGAGTGAATATTTATTCTACCTTTAGCTCCTCATTGGGTTCGACACTCTTACTTATCGAAAACTGTTGCGATCCCCTACACTTGTGGGTTATCATCCAACAGCCCGGAGAGTCAGCTCACAAACTTTGGAATCGATTCCTCATTAAAAGAACCAAATCATGGACTGTCTAGATGCCGAAGCCTTAGCGGCCTTTAAACACAACATTCATGAGGAATGTCTCGCGCAACACCTCAGACCAGAAAAGCCGAAAACCATGTCAGCCCTTACAACACTTATGACCCGCTTTTGCGCAGGCCAAGATAGTTGGCTAGCTCATAGAAGCAACAGTTCCAGTGACTCCGGCACCTCTGAGGCCAGGGACGGCAATGGCAAGCCACGCTGCAATAAAAAGAAGCGCCGGAAGAACAACAACGACACAGAAGACATGACAGTCAATGCTGGATTCAGTCGTTCTAAACCCGGTTAGGGGAAGAAGCCTTTTAAAGGCAACAAGGATGGTCCTTCCAATTTGGACAAAATCTTCGAGAGGCCTTGTCAGATTCATGGCACCCCCGATAAGCCTGCCAACCACACCAATAGAAATTGCTAGGGTTTCAAGAAGGGTGGTAAGTTAAATACCGAATAGAAGGGGAAGGGACCCCCAAGAGAGGACTACGATGAGACCCATCAGCCGAACACCGGGGATCAGAAGCAGCTTCCCCGGAAGTAAAAATACTGAACATGATCTATGTCACTCACATACCCAAAAGGGAACGCAAGCGTGCACTAAGGGACGTCTACACCGTAGAGCCTGTCGCCCCAAAATTCAACCCATGGTTGGCCTATCCTGTCACCTTCGATCGTAGGGATCATCCAACAAGTATCTGTCATGGGGGTTTGGCCGCCCTGGTACTTGATCCTATCATCGACGGATACCATCTCACTAGAGTCCTTATGGACAGCGCCAGCAGTCTTACCTTGGTCTATCAAGACACTGTCCGTAAAAATGGGCATCGACCCATTAAGAATCAAGTCTAGTAACACTACCTTTAAAGGAGTGATACCCACTGCAGAGGCCCATTGTACAGGCTCACTAACACTTGAAGTGGTGGCTCTCCAGACAACTTCCGTAGCGAAGAACTGATCTTTGATATCGTCCCTTTCCCCAGTGGCTATCACGCTTGCTCGGATGAACCTCTTTCGCCCGTTTTAATGCGGTCCTGCACTACGCTTATTTGAAGCTTAAAATTGCCCGGACCACGTGGCATCATCATAGTCAATGTAAATATGGAGCACTCCCTCCATAGTGAAGAGCACATCACGGCCGTAGCTGCCGAGGTGCATGGTGGTCTTATCAAGCTGAACAATTCATCGGCCATGAAGACCAATGACATTGCCAAAAGAGTTCGGTCCGCACCTCATGGAGATAGCTCGGTGGACCCGGACCTCGAATAGCAGTTCTGCCTCCGCCGACTGTGCTATAAGGCTGCAGTATATGTACCACGCGTACATTACTACGCTCTTAAAATACCTTGGGCAACACCGGAGGCGCATTGCAGAAAAAGGTCCATAGTACGGTTCGACCCTATTCGGACCCCATATACCTTTTTTTCTCTTTCAACGTAGGTTCATTCGAAAACCTACCAATTGTATGGTTGCATGAGGGCTTCCTCCTTGGCCCCTCTTTTCTCTTCTTTACAGATAACCACCTAATCCTCATGTCAAAGGACTCACTACTAAGGAGAAATGGCGCAGACGTGCGGCATGGCACAAATGGGATCTTCAAACCACTACTTTTAGGCCCTGTGTAAACCTTTCCCTTATGTAAATTTCTGGCATGTAACATGACCACAATATTCATGTCATTATCTGTCGCAACATGTCTTGACGTATTAATAAGGATATAAAGGAAGCAGATGATCACCACTTTTCTCGGTCCTTATGTTCAATTGCCATCCATATTCCCTCCTTACTTCTGATTGGCATACATGCTTTAGCCCGACCTTCACGCACGGGGGGGGGGGGGTGTATTCTGCCTTGCACATTCTAAAGTCCAATCACCTATACGGAGCTCTTCGGCATCCCGGATATTGCATTATATGCATCGGTTCAGAGTCATGTCTATGGTCTATAGTTGGGTTGCTCGGCTATTGTGTTACCACCTTACGTTCCGCTAGTTCGGCTAAGGTAGTAAGGGAGAACTACTGTGATTGTATTTCTGGTTCATCCGGTTAAGTACCCCAGTAGAGAAAGCCGAAAAGTGACTGTCATGATAAGCGAGAACTGGTCAGCAATCCGGTGACTTAGTGTTACACTACAAATTGTTAGCGATTCTTACCGTGTCACACGAGGGGCTGGGCTTCGACCAGCCACGTTGCAAGGGCACCGTAATCCGGATGGCCATATAATGCAACAAGGACTAGTACTTAGCCCCACCAATGGATTCACATGGCTAAGTGAAGGTAACAAAGCCGCATAGTCTGATTGCCTAGTTCACCTTGCGGACGCCTCCTCTACGGACCAAGATGTTGGATAAAGTGCGGTTACACGTAATGAACACCTCTGTAACATTTACATGGGGGCAGAAGCCGACGACTGGAAACCTTCAGAAATATAAAACAATAAACGGCCGCACAAGAGGATAAATTAACACAGAAATCGCAATTATAGCGCGGATTCATAACATAGTTTTTTAACCCATGTACATCTACTCAAACATAATGTCGTTTGAACACTAGCCCTCTACTATTCAGGCCCCTTCTAGGACATCTTCAAAGTACCTCTCCGGCTTCCGATGATCTTTGCCCCCGGGCGGACCTGTGGTCGCCACTTCGGTGGCCTTCATCTTCGCCCATTTCATCTTGATGCAGGCAAAGGCCATCTGGGCACCTTGTATGCATGCCGACTGCTTTATGGCATCGATCCGAGGACGCGCGTTGACAAGCCGCTTCACGAGGCCGAAGTAGTTGCTGGGCATGGGCTCGGCTGGCCAAAGTTGGACTATTAGATCCTTCATGGCCAAACCGGCCACCCAATGTAGCTCGATCAGGTTCTTCAGCTGGTCTCTCAGAGGCGTCGGATGTTCCAGCACAAGATACTGCGACCAGAACAGCTTCGTGGTCGAGCTGCCCTCCTGGGCTCGGAAGAACCGCGCAGCATCGGCGACACTCCTTGGAAGATCCACAAACGCACCTGGAGAACTCCATACTCGGGTCAGCAAGATATACCTCTTACTTCAAAATTCACTCTGCAGAAGAAAGGCCTTACTAGCCGCTATCTGCCTCGCTTGCTGGATCTCCCCACGAGTGCTCTGGGAATCAACCCAAGCATCTTTGGCATCTTGGAGAGCCTTGTTAAGTTCGGACTCTTGGTCCGAAGTCTTTTGCTCCAAGGACTCACACTTGGTGATGGCGTCCTTGAGATCTTGCTCGACTTCAGCCACCCGAGCTTCATGTTGGCGGCGGGCTGTTTGCTCCGCCTCCAGCTCCTTAGTCGCCTTGTCAGCGGCTGCCTTATTCGCCTCCACCTCCTGCTTGGCTTGGGCAAGCGTGCCTTTGAGGAACTCGACCTCGGCTGCGCAAACTGTGATCATGATCACAAAATAAAATGAGTTAAAAGACTCAATATACATATCAATTCTGATATATAACTTCTGCATACCTTGCGTCTCCTCGAATCGCTTGTTGATGTGGTCGAGCTCCTCATCAGCCACTCACAGCTTCCGATTGAGCTCGGAAACCTCTGCAGCCTGGGCGGTAGCCGCCAACATGGATGCCTCTTACACACATTAGCATGGTATATTAATGTCCGAATTGTCAGGTGATCCCCTCTCCGGATTGTTCTAGTCCGGACAGAGTCTCAGGGGCTACTGTCCATACACGGGTTCATCCTTTCATATGAAAAGTCTTTTAGAAGTATTACGTCGCATACCTTAAAGCCAATTAGTAGGCTGTTAAAGGCATCATTCAGTCCGCTCTTTGCAGGCAAAACCTTCTCCATAACCGCGCCCATTAGGGTGCGGTGCTCCTCCACGATCGAAGCACGTTGTAGCGCTTCCTCCAGAGCAGGAGCTGCCTCCGATTAACCGAGGCCGCTGATTGAGCCGCTCCTCCTAAGGAGGAATCTTTGCCCTCTTATAGGCGGTGAAAATGCCAACCGCCCCCCGCTCAAGCCTTAAACCTCGCCTATTCCCAATGAGGTCGTGCGCCAGGAGCGGTTGGATTACCCAAATCCCATTGATGAGAATCCCATAATAAATGGGCATGATTTCTATTTTGACAAGACGGGCCAAGGGGGCTCAACCTCTAAACACGAAATGGGGAGTGTGAACGATTCAAAATACCGAGGAGTCAAGTGTGACGCTTCGCCGAAAAAAGTTGTCAGTAAAGACACTATTCCTATTTTTACATATCTTGCCTTCGTGGCTAAGGGTTGTGTTAATTATACAGAGCCGAGTACCGTTCCTTTATAAGGGAAGCTACCATATGGTATTCAAGGAGAGGAACCCGCTTCACAATGCAGAAACAATCCGTGTGCCGAATACGTCGTCATTGAAGACTGGTTCAGGGGCTACTGAGGGAGTCCTGGACTAAGGGGTCCTCGAGCGTCCGGTCTATTTGATGTGGGCTAGACTAATGGGCCGTGAAGATAAAGGAAGGAGACCACCTCCCGTGTCCGGATAGGACTCCTATATGCATGAACGGCAAGATTAGTGTCTGGATATGCTATTTCCATTCCCTGTAAACCGACTCTGTACAACCCTAGGGCCCTCCGGTGTCTATATAAACCGGAGGGTTTAGTCCGTAATGGGGATCATAATATTCATAGGCTAGACAAGCTAGGGTTTAGCCCTTACGATCTTGAGGTAGATCAACTCTTGTAACCCCTATATTCATCAAATACAATCAAGCAGAACGTAGGGTTTTACCTCCTTTAAGAGGGCCCAAACCTGGGTAAACATTGTGTCCCTTTATCCATTGTTACCATTGATCCTTAGACGCACAACTTGGCCCCCCTTACCCGAGATCTGCCGGTTTTGACACCGACAATGTGTACATGTCAGTGTTGGACGCCTGCATGCGTGCGTGTGTTGCGTGTGTGCATGTGTACGTACGTGTGAGTATTGCATGAGGGCGTTGTGGGCGTGTTTGTGCACATGTGTGATGACTTTGTATTCACCATAGTGGCTCACGCATGCATGTAGTTAAAACGACCAGCTCAGTATATCATCACAAGGTGATCCTTGTCCGCTGTGGTTAGGGGGCGCGGGCTGCCAACCAGAGGTCTCACGACTTCGAATCTCCATCGATCACTAATTTATTACCATTTCTGTTTTTCGTATACAAGCTAAAGGGTGGGCCCTATGGTAATGTGCGCTGCTAAATGTGGACCATTTGACTGGTCAATTGATCGTGTCATCAACAAATTATGGAGCTGTATGGTGAGCCAGTGACCATATGATCACCATAAAATGTATTTTATTAACACAATACGGACTCAAACTACCATTTCTTTCTTTCATATATGTGCTGATAGGTGGCCCCCACGGTTACGCGCTGATGGTGCAACACTAGTTGCACCACGTGGAATGTTTGACTGGTCCATTGATGGTGTCATCAACAAAATACGGAGTTGTACCAGTGAGATAGTGACTGTATAATCACGACATGTATTTTTTTAACACAGTATAGAAGCAAGCGCTCATATATACGCGCAAACACTCACCGCGATAAGCGCACACACGCAGACCCTAACCCTATTAGCACCTTTGAGAGAGTGAGCCAGCATATGATCTTGAGATTTTACGAAGTCACCGTAGGTGCCTCGTAGTCGAGGGGACCGTCTCCTCCCACTGAACGCACATCACCGGAAAATACTGAAATTAATCCAGGATAAATGCGAGCACCAGGAATTTATCTCTGGTGGCTTGGGGAAACCACTGTCCTCCTAACCATCCAACCACAGGTTGATTTGCACCACAAAATGTATATGGTGACCGTGATGAGCTTATTCGGAAGTTCAGTGACCATATCGTGCTTTCTCTTCAAATACAACGACCGTAAGTGTCGTCAACAAAATACGGAGCATGCATCAAATATAATGTCCGTTAGTGTCATAAACAAAATACGGAGACATATTGTGAGCTAGATACCGTATGATCACCACGAGAATGTATACAGTGACCGTAATGAGCATATTCTGAAGTCCAGTGACCGTATAGTGCTTTTTCTTGAAATACAATGACCGTCATGCATGAATGTGTCAGGGGCATGCATGCTTTTAGAGGGCCGAGAGATAGTTTGTGTGCATACGTGAACGTAGTGTAGAAAGAGGGGGTGTCCGATGGAGACAAGGAGAGATATGCCCTTTGTTTCTCTTTCCCGTGGCTAATATTTTAGGAGAAAATATAAACATTCACAATGCAGAACAAATACTATTGGATGCACCATGCAATTAACTTTCACGTATAATCTTGTACTATTGTATATGCTTATATTTTTTGTGTCTGATTGCGTGTGGGGTGTGGTAGGCACATCATTTCTAGTTGTGGTGGGTCAACGTGAGGACTCATGGGTCAGTTCCATCCTGCACCACATGGGTTGGACCGAGACGCATTATATGAAGATACATGTGGACGACTCGGCGTACAAAATGAAGCTACCAGAGTCGTGGAGGACTCTATCCCCACTATGATAAGTCGACTATATATGATTTGTAACCCTAGGCCCTGAGTATGTTATAGAAGCTAGCCCGGGGGCTAGTTCGTTGATAGTATACACACACGCACAATGCCTGGTATTCACGTGTAGTTTGTACACACCCCTATCGCAAATATACAGTACCAAGAGTAGGCTTTTTCCTCAACTGAAGGGACCGGACTTGGGTAAAACTTTGCCTCGTATTACGATCAAGCCTAACAATCAGGGATGTCCTACCGAATGATCTGATAGAATCTTATCTGCCAACTACTAAGAGAGAGGTGTGTGGGGGGAGGGGGGGCTATGTGTGCGAGAGAGGAGTAAAGATAATGTGCATGCGGGCGACACGTACGCACATATATGTGCCTATAGCAGGCTAGTAGTGACCGCACATGTGTATATATGCATGTGAGAGAAATAGTGTTTTCCAACTGAGATTAGTGAAAAGAGTGGTACATAGTAGTAAGAAAGAGAGAGGGAGATATATAGTGTGTGTGCGAGAGACACCCTTACACCCGGGAGAGAATGTGAGCATGTGTGAGAGAAATGCCGATGTATATAAAGTGTGTGCACTTATGCGTTAGATAGAGAGATATATAGCGCGCGTGTGAGAACGGCCCAAGGCATAGTGCATCTACGTGTAAAAGGTTGTTCTACGCATTAAATTTGAATATAAATGGCATTATTATTTTTGGATGAGATCATGAATTTTGCAACTTGCATATGAACGAACATCGATCTATCAGACACCCATACTCTATTGAATTCTAGCATGTGCATATGTTTATTTTGTATTATTGTTCCATAGAGTGAGAGTGGTTTGAAATCCAGACAATGCATTGCTTTTGCACTCCATGTTGTTAGTGTGAAGCACTTTATACATTTGTCACTTACATGGATACATTCCAAATTGCTAGCTACGAAACAGAATACATGTTGAATTCAACATTAAGGGGGTTTCGAAGATTCAAATTCATAGGAAGTGCATTCATCTGTTTCAATCCGAGATAATGACATTTGTAAATCAGATCTAAAAGGGGGCATTAATCTTTGTTGTGCGTTTGAACATGTTATATATTCATACACATGTCTAACTATTTTTTGCAACCAAGGAGATTATATCTGGAATCATGCATGAACTGAGGTAAGATGCATATTTTTCTAATATATAATAGTGTACAATGTATATTCAAATGTACCCCCTCCATTCCAAAATAATCGTAGTTTTAGGATTTTTAAGAGTCAAGATTTGTGAAATCTGACAAATCCTGAAAGTTCAATTCAAGAGAACCGAAAACGTTAATGCTTCTACTCCCAAATATTGAACGAAGCGCCAAATAAGCCTCTGGTCACCCGAAGCCGCGCGAGACTAATGTTTCGTGGTAGGAAATTACTATCCTGACTCTCACCCATGTAGCCTATCGGCCCGATGTCCAAAGATCTAAACCAGGGTAGGTTTGTAAATTACCAAGACGCCAGTCTCAACCGCCTCCGAGAAGCATTCATACGCCATGGGCGCCTAAGCACCCATGCACTCGGCTGAATTCTATCTTGCCCACCATTTGGGACACCTGAGATTACTGTCCTACCCCCGACCCGCAATATGTCCGAAATTTTAGATGGGGGAAAAGTTTGTAACTTTCCCCAACTTTCAAACAAGTGTGTCCCAAACTAAAACATTGTTCCCCTAAGTTACCCCTCCCTCCGTTTCCCCATTTCATACTCCGTGGGTGCCAAAACGCCCTCTCCACCAGCCGTGAAACCCAAGCCTCCTCCGTCCTCCACCCCATCGCGCCCAATCCACTGCCGCCCTCCTCCATCATGCTGGAGCGGGTACCCCGACATCATCGTCCAACGCAACTGCAATGCCCTCAAGGACTTAGCAGCTCAAGCCGAGGCAGAGCTGCCTGCACGACACCGATGCCGATGTACGCCGTACGAGAACCCCTTTGACCACGCCGTCCTGTGCCTCACCGCTGCCGCTCCACTGTCGAAACCGTCCACCGCACCAGAACTGTTCCCGCTACACCATCATTCACCGCATTGGATTTGGTTCCCCACCGCCGACAGACGGCCACCACACTACACTCAACAACTTGGCCATGGGTTCGTCCAAGGCTCCATCGTCCTCCACAACTTCTTGTTTCCACCGAACCACAAGAAAATCATTGGAAAAACAGAAGGACGACACATCACTACCAGTAGAAAGAGGTACTCCTCTTCCCTTATTCGTGCAAATCTTACGTCTCTGCTCACACCGTATTCATCCCATGAAAGAAACTAGTTGAGCGCTTCTTATTGCATCTTCTCCGTGATACTAAATGCACAAGGTTTCCTTCCATTTACTATTTCACCTTGGCTAGAGGTCAGTAGCCCGCCTGGATTTCAATTCAGGGTCAGTTGATTCGCCATTAAAAGAAGCAGCACCCACTTAGGCGCGCGGAGCACCTAGTCCGCATGTTCGCCGGGTAAACGGCGCATCGGTTTCTATCATAGGGGTGTGGGGTGCAGGAGCTGCTTGCGCTTGATCTAAAGGTCAGCGGGGCTTGATGGGATGGCTGGGGGCGGTGCCAAGCACGACGGTGCGGTGAGGTCGAGGGGAGGGCGGAGCCAGGGGACTGGGCCGGTGGTCGCTGGTGTTTCGAGGAAGATCATCAACACTGACTGACTAGAGGTAGATGAAGGCGATCTGCCCGTTCTTTCTACATCGGACGGTGTAGAAAAAATGGACTGACCTATATGTTTTTAGTCAACTATTATTTTCATAGGACCACACCTTGTGTGTGCTGGAGGAGCATGTGCACTTCCTAGCCATCCCTGTGCTCATATTTCAAAATCCTAGAATCTAGTAATTTCATGTGTCATGCATGTTGTAGAGCTATCATATGTCTCCCGTCATTTATTTCTCAATGACCTGCTATCTGCTACTTTTACACTGTACTACTTGTGCACACACTTCACACATACTCACACTATTGTTTTTTATGCATGGGTATTTCAGACTGTGACGCAGTGTTGATGAGTACACAAAAGAAAAGACAGAAGTCGCTCCAGTGTAATTTGAAGATAAGCACTAAGAGTTTCAGCGCTCTAAAGCGTGTAGTGTCAGCAGATGGAGACAATAAATGTAGCTCCGCAGTTGATGATCTCAATTGCCACACACAACCATGTGCTTGCCTTAACTTCGTGCTGTCAAATGTGGTTGCATGTTTCATATAGTGTCTTGCTTGTATTGCTTCCAATTTGGTTAAATTGCATCTGCTTACTTTACACAATATACCTTTGATAATGACATGCCTTCCTGTTTTTGATACATACTACATATGTCTATTAACCATGTTCATACAGCAAACTAATGCTCTTTTGTATCCCTCATCAATCACTTATGATGAGACAGTCACCCCAGTGGGTTACTATGAGACGTGCTACTCATTTAAAGAGTGCAGAGTCATCCTCCCCACATGATTCGCAAGAAACAACAAGGCTAAATGAAAATAGTCAATGTATCACTCTAGTTGATGACCGCAATTCCCCTAACAACCATCAAAGGTGCTTACTCTTACTTGGCAATGTGATATGTGGTTGCATGTTGCATATGGTGTCTACCTTGTAATGCTTCTAATTAGGGTAAATTGCATCTGCTTAGTTAACACATTATACATGTGAATATGACACGCCTTCCTGTTTTTGGTACATACTACGTCTTTCTATTAACCATGATCTTACATCATACTACTTTTCTTGTGTATCCCTCATTAATCACTTCTGATGAGACACCTTCAAGTTGACAGTGTAAAATTGGTTGCATCTTGCATATCATTTGAAACATGTATTGCCTCTAACTTGTTGAAGTGCCACTTATAATGAGACACATCTAACTTGGTAGAGTGATTTTGATTGGATCTTTCATATTGTGTCTAGATTGCATTGCTTCCAATATGTTGAAATGCCTTCTGCTTAGCGTTTTTCGTACATATTCCATCCTCCTACAATGTGGTTGCCTTACATAAAACTTGTGTTCGTCAGTATCATGCATCAACGAATTTGGAAGTGCGAATTTCATTCCTTTTTCTTGTGTGTTTACTTGACAAGGCAAAATCTAAAAGGACGAAGGCATAGAATGATGGTGCTCCTGTGGAGCAACTGAAACAGATGACCTTTGCAGATTCTCCTGCTACTCCTACTGTAGTGCAAGTTCCAAAACTCATCTCCCCTACTCCACAACCACAGGTGCTTGCTCTAAGATGGTTGTGTGATATCTGGTTGCATGTTGCATATGGTGCCTAGCTTGTATTGCTCCTAATTTGTTAAATTGCATCTCCTTAGCTTACACATTATACATGTTAATATGACACGCCTTCCTGTTTTGGGTACATACTACATCTGCCTATCACACCATGTTCTTACATCAAACTACTGTTCTTGTGTATCCTGCATTTATCACTTATGACGAGACAGTCACGCCCGTGGGTTAGTATGAGACGCGCTACTCTTATAAAGAGTGCAGTTTTATCCTCCCCACATGATTCTCAAGAAACAACAAGCCTAAATGAAGATATTAATCGTAGGTCTGTACTTGAAGACCACATTTACCCTACACCAACATCGCAGGTGCTTTCTCTAACTTCGCAATGTGATATGTGGGTGCATGTTGCATACGCTGTCTAGCTTGTAATGCTTCTAATTAGGGTAAATTGCATCTGCTTAGTTTACACATTGTACATGTGAATATGACATGCATTCCTACTTTCGGTACATAATACATCTATCTGTTAACCATGTTCTTACATGAAACGACCTTTCTTCTGTATCCTACATCAATCACTTACGATGAGACACCTTTATTCGTTGCATATTGCATATGATTTCTAGCATGTTGCCATGTATTGCTTCTAATTTGGTCAAATACACTTTTAATTTGGTAGAGTGATATTGGTTTCATCTTTCATATGGTTTCTAGCTTGCATTGCTTCTAACTAGTTCAAACACCTTGTCCTTAGTTTACACTTTATACATCATCATCTCAATATGTCACGTCGTCCTCTTTTTCATACATATTCCATCCTCCTGTCATGCGGCTGCCTTACATGAAAGTAGTGTTCGTTGGTATCATGCACCAATGAGTTGTAAAGAGCAAATTTTATTCTTTTTTCTTGTGGGTTGACTTGACAAGGAAAAATCAAGAAAGAGTAAGGAAAAGAGTAAGGAAGGCGATGATGGTGGTCCTCTGCAGCAACATAAATGGAGCATCTGTACGGATTCTCCTCGTACTGCTAGTGCATTACAAGTTCCAAGTCTCTGCTCCCCTACTCCACCATCCAAGGTGCTTGCTCTAACTTGGCAGTGTGATATCTAGTTGCATGTTGCATATGGTGTCTAGCTTGTATTGCTTCTAATTAGTGTCAACTGCATCTGCTTAGCTTACACATGATACGTGTGAATATGACACGCCTTCCTGTTTTTGGTACATACTATATCTGTCTATCACACCATGTTCTTACATGCAACTACTCTTCTTGTGTATCCTGCATCAGTCACTTATGATGGGACACCTTTAAGTTGGTAGTATGATATTGGTTTACGTCTTGAATATGATTTCTAGCATGTAGTGCTTCTAGTTTGATGAACACCACCTATGACGAGATAGTATTAACTTGGCAGAGTGATATTGATTGCACCTTCCATATGGTGTCTAGCTTGCAGTGCTTCTAATTTGTTGAAGTGTCTTCTGCTTAGTTACAACATCATAGGTGTGAATATGTCAAGCCGTCCAGTTTTTCGTACATATTCCATCCTCGTATCATGACTTTGCCTTTCATCAGAGTAGTGTTCGTCAGTATCACGCATGAATGAGTTCCGATGAGCGAATTTTAGTCCTTTTTCTTGTCAGCTTGACCTCATAATGCAAAATCAATAAAGCGGAAGGAAATTGGTAAGGCATTGGACGATGGTGGTCCTTCTGAGCAACTGAAATGGAGGGTCTCTACAGATTCTACTCCGCCATCCTCCATACAAGATTCGCAAGACAACACAAGGCTAAACAGTCAACATAGCTGTGTAGATGATGAGCACATCTCCCCTACTCCACCATCACAAGTGTTTGCTCTAACTTGGCACCATTATATGTGGTTACATGTTGCGTATGATGTCTAGCTTGTATTGCTTCTAACTTTATTGAATTGCATCTACTTACTTTACACATAATGCATGTGAATATGACACGTGTTCCTATTTCTAGAACATACTATATCTGATCACACCATGTTCTTAAATCAGACTACTGTTCTTGCATATCCCGCATCAGTCACTTATGATAAGGCACCTTTAAGTCGCCACTGTCATATTCGTTTCGTCTTGCATATCATTTCTAGCATGTACTAGTTCTAATTTGTTGAAACGCCAGACAGTTTGAACTTGCCAGAGTGATATTGGTTGCATCTTTCATATGGTTTCTAGCTTGCAGTGCTTCTAATTTGTTGAAATGCCTTCTGCTTAGTTATCACATCATAGGTGTGAATATGTCATGCCATCCTGTTTTTCGTACATATTCCATCCTTGTATCATGTGTTTGCCTTTCATCCGAGTAGTGTTCATCAGTATCATGCACGAATGACTTCTGAAGAGCGGATTTTATTCCTTTTTTTATCGGTTTGACTTCACAATGCAAAATCAATACAACTGAAGGAAATTAGTACGACAGTGGATGATGGTGGTCCTTTAGAGCAACTCAAACAGAGGGTCTCTACAGATTCTACTCCGCCATCCTCCCAACAAGATTCGCAAGACAACACAAGGCTGGACAGTCAACTTAGCTGTGTAGATGATGAACACATCTCCCCTACTCCACATCACAGGTGCTTTCTCTAACTTGGAACTGTTATATGTGGTTGCGTGTTATGTATGTTTTCTAGTTTGTATTGCTTCTAATTTTGTTGAATTGCATCTATGTATCTTATAACTTATACCCGCAACAATCACTTACCCATAAGACACATTTAACTTGGGAGTGTGATGTAGGTTGCATCTTGCATTGTCTTGTAGCTTGTACTGCTTCTAATTTCTTGAAATGGCACTTATGACGGGACACTTTTTACCTGATAGAGTGATATTGGTTGCATGTTCATATGGTGCCTAGCTTTCATTCCTTCTAATTTTGTTGAAATGCCTTCTGCTTACTATTTTCAATACATATTCCGTCTGCCTACCGTACCTCTGAATATGCAATGTTGTTTTTTTGTATATATTCCATCCACCTATTTTGCGTTTGCCTTACATCAAAGTAGTGTTCGTATGTATCATGCATCAACCAGTTATGCAGAGCTAATTTTCTTCATCTTCTTGTGGTTTTGACTTCATAAGGCAATTTCAGAAAAGAGGAAGGTAAAGAGTAAGTTAGGGGATGTAGGTGGTCCTCCAGACCGATGCAAACAGAGACTCTCGAGATTTGCCACTGCTACTGCTAATGCAGTTGAAGACCCAATTCTACATGATGAGTTCTTCTCCCGTACTCCACCATCGCAAGCGCTTGCTCTAAGTTGACAGTGTGATAATTGGTTTCATGTTGCATATGTTTTCTAGCCTGTATTTACTCTATTTTGATTAAATTGCACCTGCTGAGTATATACGTTATACATGTGCATATGACATGCCTTTTTGTGTCTGGAATACACTGCATCTATCTATTATACCATGTTCTTACATCAAAGTACTGCTGTTGTGTATCCCGCATCAGTCACTCATGATTGGACGCTTTTAACATGGCAGTTTGATAGTGGTTGCATCTTGCATTGATTTATAGGTTGTACTGCTTCTAAATTTTTTCGAAATGCCACTTATGACAAGACACTTTTAATTTGGCATCGTGATATTGGTTGCATCTTTCATATGGTGTCTAGCTTGCATTACTTCTATTTTCTTGATAATCCTTCTACTTAGTTTACACATTGTAGTTGTGAATATGTCACGCCGTCCTATTTTTCTTACATATTCCTTCCTCATACGGTTGTCTTACATCAAAGTATTGATTGTCTATATCATGCATCAATGAGTTCTGAAGGGCGATTTTATTCTTTTGTCTTGTGGGTATGTCTTGACATGGCAAAGTCAATAAAGAGCAAGCAAAAGAGTATAGTAGGGAATGGTGTTACTCGTCGAGTGCAACATAAAATGATCTGACCTTGAGATTCTGCTGGTACTTATAGTGCAGTAGAAGGTCCAAGTCCACCGGCTAAATCTACAAACACAGTACCGACATCTCAACGAGTTACTCGTTCATTTGATCCGCGACTGGCCAGTTCCCAAGCTGCCTTCACACCTAACACTACTTCCGAAGCACTGCTGACTAGCAAGATCAGATGAACCTATGAGCATCAACACCAAGACGGTACCTGACCGGGTCAAGTTGGAGTTGCATGCTCCTTTATATGTACTCTCACAGTTTGATGTACACTAACACTTTCCATATTCGTTGTTGAACTAGCACCACGGCGCAAGCGGAAACATACATGAGGGATAATGCTTGACGGATTAACAAAACCTAAAGGAGGAAGAATGGAGATCCATTTTGCGGCAGGTTTACAAAGGCCACGTGATGCTACAGAGTCAGCCAAGTTAGTATCAGAGGCAGTCATTGTCGTTAGGTGTCATGCACGTATCCTCCCAACATGGATCCAGTACAGGAATGAGAAAGACGATACCGAGTTGAACAACTTCCTTGACCATTTATCCGTAAGTAATGTTATTCATCGCAATTTGTAATATTGTCTTGCTCTGTCCCATACTTTCTGGCTTCCTCCTAATAAGACTCACATTCTTTTTTCAATAGATGAGGTTCAAGTTGGATCCGAAAGATGATGCAACTAAACAAGCACGCACTCATGTTTTCCAGTCTGCTCTGCGACACTATCAGTATCACCTTAGAAAAACTCACTTTGAAGGCAAGGCTAACAATGAAATCGCCCAAATATCTCCAGTGGAATATATTACAGATGAAGATTGGACAGCCTTGTTAAACACTGGTCTGATCCAAAGTATGAGGTAGAGTTTATGTATTTGATCAGATCACATATTGAACTTGTATTTATGTATGTGCCTTACAAGTGTATCTTCTTATAAGCTAACTATTTGAATAACAAGACCAACCGTTCTAAAGTGAAATTCCAATAGAAAACATGATCTCATAGCTATATTGGACACTGCGAGGCTCTTGTAAGTAGTTGTTACTTCCTTCTTTTTTCTATGCCATATTGTCGATCTATATTGACTTGTTCCAAATATAAAGGAAATCCCATGTGGACCAAAAAGAACCTGAACTGAATGCGGTGCAAATCTTCATGGATTGCCACACCAGCAAGATGAAGGGCATGAGCACACCAGTTCAAGCCGCTGTTGTAAGTCCTTACTCCTCCTGCCTTTGAACTGCTTGTTACTGTGACATGTTCACTTAATTGCTTGGTTTGCAGCCAATGTCAGTTACTCTGTTCACTTTTATACATAGTTGTCTTAGCATATCATTTCACCTTACACGGTTTCAAAGAGAAGAAGGATATTCTTTTGGTCTTGATCTGTAATCTAGTTGTGATGTTCACGTGCCCACACAATGATACAATAGCCTGTTTGTTTGATATCTGTTTGCCCATGATATGAATGATGTCATACTATGTTCATCCTAGTTTAAACCATGTCTCTTTATCCTTACATGTCAATGAATGTGAGGAAATAGACAATACAGTAGGCATGCTACATGGACATATGTTCCGAAAGGGATTTTATTATGTAGTTGGCACTACAATACATGCTAATGTATTACAATAGTTCACCAAAATAAGTTACGTATAAACATGAAACCTACTTTGTTTGTTTTTGTGTCATTAGTAACTTATCTGGTACACTAATCTACAAGTTCAAACTTTCAGCAAGCTATGGAACAAATGATTGAACATCCACAATCACCTGAAGGTGACGAGGCTACCATAGGCACAATGTCACCTCTTGCTGTAGTGCGTCAGTATCTCTCCACTAACAGTGCAAAAAGCACCTTCCTGCGTAATTCTGGGTTGGTTGTCAAGGTAACCTCAACCAAATCGCCTACAGAGCAAAATCTTCTGGGTAGATAGAGTGATATATCTGTGCTCCACACACAAGTCCAATCCCTAATGGACGTTGTTTTGGAAACAAGAATAGTGGTTGACAAATGTCGTCAAGATATGAATGGCTTTAAAACCAGACTATCAGACATTTGCTTCGTTGTTCAAGAGAAATGGCGGAAAAGGGGATGATCATGCTGCTCCATCAGATTCTACAGCCTAAAACATTAGCACTCAGGTCAAATCATTTGTGCTTCCATACATCTGATAGTGCTTTTATCTGGAAGGACTGCAAACTTTATGCCAACAGGCCTTTTGTTGTATGGATGGAATTTATTTTGTTGTGATACAACATTTATGTGCTGCCAAAGGCTGTAGAAATTACGACGCTATTTTTGTATAGTGTAGGTTTATCTTAGTAATGTATTTGACTGAAAGCTTCATAGGAGCCCAACATGCAAACATCCGTTAGGCCCATTCCAATTGGGCTAAAAATGATTATGGTCCGTAATTTGCATGTAGCCCACTAAAAATATCTGGGCCTAAATCAGCATAAGCTTTCATATTTTTGGTAGGCATGTGCACCTAGTGGACCTTTAATAGGCCTAAACATAATTTGGGCCCTCAAAACAATAGGCCATTAACATGTGTAAATGTCTCGAGCCCATAAGTAACACGGGCCTCTAATAGGCTGAAAGTGAGATTGGTCCCTAATTGTGCCAAATTACCCACTGGTCATTACCAGGCCGAAATGTATCTCAACTCGTGTTGGCCCATTTACAATGCGGATCGTTCACAAGCCAAAATTCAGACGGGCCGTAAATGCGCCGACCTACTACACGAGCCTTTAACGAGCCGGAAGTTCGGTCGGGCTTGATTAGTATCAGTTTTATATGGGCCGTTAATAGGCCCGATGTGACATTGGGCCATATATGGCCCATGGATTTCGTCCGACGTTAACAGGCCGAAAGTCACAACAGGCTGGAAGTGGCCCAAATCTACAGTGGGCCTCTAACAGGCCGAATGTCACAACAGGCTAAAATTGGCCCAAATCTACAATGGGCCTCTAGTAGGCCGAATGTCACAACAGGTTGGAAGTGGCCCAAATCTACAGTGGGCCTCTAACAGGCTGAATGTCAAACATGGCCGAATATGACCCAAATCCTTGATTGTCATTTATGGGCCGAAAGTTTCAAGGGCAAAAAATGGGCCCAAATGAAGCAGGACCTTCAACAGGCCGGAAACACACTGGGCCGTAATTTGGCCCAAATAAATAGCAGGCCAGAAGTGACCATGGGCCGCGATGATGACAAGTTTAGAACGGGCCGTTGACGGGCCGATTTAACAATAGCCATACTTGCCTTAACTGTGAATGGGTCGTCTGCAAGCAGGCCGTTAATGGGCCAACCCGCTAATTTTGACTGGGTCAGCCTTTTTAACCTAAATGGGCCATCGTTGGGCTTTACCATGTGTCGACGTATCATAGGCCCCTCCTTTCCATTGGGCGGTTGACATCTGTCTTTTTCCGGTGCTGACACATGGTTGCTATAGACAATGATAGTTTTACACATGGAAAATCCCCATTGGTCGGGGCTGTTAACGGGTTATTGGATCCAAAACCGGACCCGATAGCTTAACAGCGACCCGTTACAGTGGATGCCATGTGTCGGTCACCCTTGACGAAAGCACCTCTATGACGCATGATTTATCGTCATGGAAGTGGACACTTCCATGATGATAATTTTGGTAATGTCATGGAACACTTCTACGGCAGCACAGGTATGACTATCTTGATTTTCTCGTAAAATCGTCATGGATGTACATGCATGACAGAAAACGTGGCCTACTATGACAAAGACGTATCATCACGGAAGTGTATTTTTTTGTAGTGTAAGCTTGGGGGAGGTGCCCCGGTATCATATCACCAGAACTTTTATTATCCTTACCAACTTTTAGTTCGATCCTTAATTATTTCATGATTTAGTTGAATAAAAGTTTACTATGATATATTTTCGAGTGCTAGTTTCATGATCTAGCCATCTGTGTAAATGAGTTGAGAGTTATATTAATAAAGAATAGTTTGAGTTTTTGCTTCTTTTATGTTTCATACTTAGCAATGAATGAAAAAGATCATATGCTAATCTTATGGAAAGTAATGACATTACATAAGGAAAAATATAAGTGATAAAATTTATTGAAAGTTGACAAACATAGCATTGGTCAATGATGCAATTTCATGAAAAAGTTAATAAGGGAAGAGAATTCACATGCAAATGTATTATCTTGGACATCTTTTATGATTGTGAGCCCCCATTAAGTATTTTATGCCAAATTGTTGACGTTGGACAAGGAAGACAACGTAATGAATTATGTTTGCTTATATTCACATAGAAGTTATATTGTCATAGATCCTCTAACATGTGGTGCTTTCCCAATATATTTGATAGCCAAAAATCCGCACTAAGTAGAGATACTACTTGTGCATAAAAAAACCCTTAAACCCAGTTTCATGTTACAAGAGTCCACTACACCTACCTATGTATTGAATAAGATCCTTCAAGTAAGTTTTCATCGGTGCATAAAGCAATAAAAATTGATCCTAAATATGTTTGATCTTTTATTGTAAAGGAAAATAAGCATTGTACAAACTTGTGATGGTAGAGTAATAAAAGCTATGGACTGCATAATAAAGGTTTCTATCATAAGGGGCAATATAGCGTGGCATTACTTTGCATTAAGAGCTCTTGCATCCAAAAACAAAAAGTTCATGAGGACCTCTGCTTCCCTCTGCGAAGGGCCTATATTTCACTTTTATGTATTTACTTTTCGTGCAAGAGTCGATAGTGTTCTCCTCTATTCCTTCTTATTTTTCTCTTTTGCAAGCATCATGTGGTGGGGAAAGATCTAGGCACACATATCTAGTTGGATATGAGTGATCATGAGTTATTATTGTTGACATCACCCCTGAGGTGAATAAGTTTGGAGGCGTAATCATAAGCCCCTATCTTTCTATGTGTCTGGCTAAAACATTTTGCTCCATATATATGTTGTGAGTGTTAGCAATCATAAAAGACTAAATGATGGTTGAGTATGTGGACTTGCTAAAAAGCTTCGACATGAGACCATTCCTGAAATTATGATGGATTGTAATTGCATTGTTGACTGAGAACATAGTTTGTTAGTTTTCAAGAAAGTTTATGCCTTATACTTTGATGTTGGGATGAACTGTTACCTGCTCACGAGAAGTTTTATGATAATAAATATTGCTGTTATAATAATGTTCATGATGCTATTATGTCCATATTTTGTTTTTATTGACCTCTCTCTCTCTATCTCTCTCTCTCTCTCTCTCTCTCTCTCTCTCTCTCTCTCTCTCTCTAAGCATGTGGACATGATTACTGATATCAGCTTTTGCGTGAGGACAAGGTGGACTAAGCTTGGGGGAGTTGATACGTCCGTTTAGCATCATGTTTTCCTACTGTTATTTACAGTGTTTTTAATCATTATAAGGCTTTGTGGAGTAATTCTAATGCCTTTTCTCTCATAACATGCAAGGTTTATATGAAGAGGGAGATTGCCGACGGCTGGAATTCTCGACCTGAAAAAGCTACATCACAGATACCTATTCTGCACATCTCCAAATGAGCTGAAATTTCACGAAGATTTATTTTGGAATATATAAAAATTATTGGGTAAAATATGTGTTAGAGGGGGCCACCCAGGTGCCCACTAGGCACCAGGGCACACCTACCCCCTTGCGCGCCCTGGTGGGTACTTGGGCCCCTGGCCAGCCTCCGATGCCCATATTCTGGTATATATGCCCATTTCCCTTGAAAAAAATAGAGGACTTTCGAGATGGAGCGCTGCCATTTCGAAGCGGAATTTGGCAGGAGCACTTTTGCTCTCCGTCGGAGTGATTTCGACGGGGATACTTCCCTCCGGGAGGGGAAAATCGAAGCCATCGTCATCACCAACAACCCTCTCATCGTGGTAGGACTAATATTCATCAATATCTTCAACAACACCATCTCATCTCCAACCCTATTTCATCTCTTGTGTTCAATCTTCATATCAAATCCTCAGATTGGTACCTGTGGGTGACTAGTAGTGTTGATTACATCTTGTAGTTGATGCTAGTTGGTTTATTTCGTGGAAGATCATATGTTCAGATCTATTATGCTATTCAATACCCCTATGATCTTGACCATGAATTTGTTTTTTGAGTAGTTGCTTTTTTGTTCTTGAGGACATGGGAGAAGCGTTGTCATAAGTAATCATGTGAATTTTGTATTCGTTTGATATTTTGATGATATGTATGTTGTTGATTCCCTTAGTGGTGTTATGTGAATGTCGTCTACATGACACTTCACCATCTTTGGGCCTAAGAAAATGCATTGTAGAGTGGTTATTAGATGATGGGTTGCTTGAGTGACAGAAGCTTAAACCCTAGTTTATGCACTATTCCGCAAGGGGCTGATTTGGATCCACATGTTTAATGCTATGGTTAGATTTTATCTTAATTCTTCTTTCGTAGTTGTGGATCCTTGAGAGAGGGTTAATAATAAGTGGGAGGTTTGTTCAAGTAAGAACAACACCCAAGCACCGCTCCACCCACATATAAAATTATTAAAGTAGCAAACGCGAATCAAACAAACATGATGAAAGTGACTAGATGAAATTCCTGTGTGTCCTCAAGAATGTTTTACTTATTATAAGAGATTGTTCCGTCCTATCCATTGAAACAAAAAGGATTGGGCTACCTTGCAGCACTTATTGTTACTCTTGCTTCTTGTCACTTGTTACAAATTATCTTCCTATCAAAGTAATCGTTACTGATAGTTTCAGTTTGTGCAGAAAATACCTTGCTGAAAACTGCTTGTCATTTCCTTCTACTCCTCGTTGGGTTTGACACTCTTACTTATCGAAAGGACTATGATTGATACCCTATACTTGTGGGTCATAACTTATGTATGTTATTTACTTTCAATAGTCTTTATAGTTACTACTTCAAACCCCTTTTATCCTTTCCAATCTGGTTTATCTATCATTCGGGACAGTAAGAATATTTGCAGAAGCTCAAGTAGTTACTTCACACACAAGGTGTGACACCTTGTGTGTGACATAAGCACCACTATAAATACTCTCCTTTGTTGGGATGATTAATCATTGGAATACTTCTACTTATCATGTTAGCTGTTCCAATTCAGACTATGCCGGTGACAAGATTGATAGAAAGTTAACTTTGGGTACTTGTCAATTTCTAGGGAGATCTCTTGTATATTTGTCATCCAAGAAACAAAAGTTGGTATCTCTATCAACCACCAAAGCAGAATATTTCATTATCGGATCATGTTGTGCTCAATTACCATGGATGACACAAACACTTAAAGTTATGGGATACATGTGAAACATGTTCCATTGCTTTGTGACATCGCACACAATCCCGTACAACACTCTTATACTAAGCATATTGATGTTCCTCGTCATTTTGCTAAAGGTGACATTAACCTTAAGCATGTTCGCACCGACAAACAAGTGGCAGATATCTTCACTAAGCCTCTCAATGAGAAGATATTTTGTCGCTTGAGGTGTGAGTTGAACATTATTGATGCTTCTAGTGTGAACTAGAAACTCACTTGGATGCATGCAAGGGCATGAGCTCTCACGACTAATCCTTGATATTTCTTTATGATTACTATCTCACATCTTGGATACATTGCTCCTGTGTATTGCACCTAACCCCATGTAGGTACTTGGATAAGATTTACTTCACAAGATTGCTCCCAAGTCTTATCATGAGCAATCATGCATGAACCAAGTATGTAGATCCTGTTTGTTGTGTTCAAGGAATAAGACAACATCAAAAGTATCCTCTGACAATATATGTCATATCTCTTTATTCTTGTCAAATTGGAGATACATGTTTTTCCTTGCATGACTAACCCATGCAGGAAGATGGACTTCAAGAGAAAATGGAGCTCCCATCCCAATCACTTGCGCATCCATAACAAGTTCAACTACATGATGAAGTCAACAACAAAACCCAATGTAAGTCATCACATCTTAGAGACGCTTTACTCCTAGTCATGAGCTAAATCAACTCTAAATTATGTGAATGCATTGAAATGCTAAAACGAAAAATAGTAACCCCATTTTGAGCTTAACCATGAGTATGACCTATGATCAAGTGTTCTCACTTTCCTCCTAAGTCAATATACTCTAACATAGGTGACAAAGTCACTCGCCCCTTCCTAGATGTTTCTCTTGTGTTCTAGTTTCCTTTCTTCATTCAAAAAAACTTCATCTAGTTGTTCTTTTCTTGTGTAACATCCCAAAACTCTAAATTTTGGAATGTTATACAAAATAAGTAAAAATGATTGCGTGTGTAATTGTTTTCTGAAATTGAGTGCAAATTTGAAACTTTGTTTGAAATTTAAATGAGGGGAATGGACTTTCCCAATTTTTCATTCTTGCACTTTGTACCTTGGTTCTGTGAATCCAAATTCATTTCAACACAAAACCCCAGAATGAAGACAATATGACTTCTTCCATTAAAGAAATGAAAAATGGGTTGGAGAAGTTTGAATTCCATTTGAGAATATTTCAAACCAAGAAACTTTATGCCACTCAAGGATTTTCACGAGGGAAGGTAACATGATTTCTTCAAAATATATGAAATAGAGTGGGGAGTGATGACGACCACTTTCAAAATTTATTTGAATCGCTTTTGGAGACTTTTCCATTTTGAGTTTCAAGTTCGTTTCCATTTTTTTAAATAACATAAAGAGAGAAGGAAATATGGCTCCTTCAAATATCACAAAGAAAAGACGGAAAATAAATTATGAAACCAACATAGTTAAATTTGAAAATTATTTGACATCATTTGCATAACCATTTTTTGAAATTACTGAATATTAATTTTATTGGGTTTTATTCAAAATATTTTTTGTATGGAGAATATTAATTATGAGTGAGGGTCAAATGACTCCCTCCAAAGGAAAATAGAGGTGAATTATTTTGAAGTCATTTGATATTCTCAAAAAGTCACTTTGAATTGATTTTGAGCACCATATTGCCTCTATAATTTCTAGAATTATTTATATGTATTTTATTTTGGCACAAGAAATAGTTCATAGGGATCTACATATACTCTAGTACTTTTGTGGAAAGTTTCAACCTTTTGTGAGTTTGTTTGATATTTATTCCAAGCACTTTTGTGCTTCAAATTAAAAACACTAACCTAACTGTCGGTGTCAAAACCGGCGGATCTCGGGTAGGGGGTCCCAATCTGTCCGTCTAGGCTGATGGTAACAAGAAGTAAGGGGCACAGATGTTTACCCAGGTTCGGGCCCTCTCGGTGGAGGTAAAACCCTACTTCCTGCTTGATTATATTGATGATATGGGTAGTACAAGAGTAGATCTACCACGAGATCATAGAGGCTAAACCCTAGGAGCTAGCCTATGATGGTATGAATGTAATTGTGATCGGCCTTCTAAGAACCAACCTCTCCGGTTTATATAGACACCGGAGAGGGCTAGGGTTTACATGGAGTCGGTTACAAGGATGGAAACATAATATCCGGATCGCCAAGCTTGCCTTCCACGCCAAGGAAAGTCCCATCCGGACACGGGCCGAAGTCTTGAGTCTTGTATCTTCACGCTTCAGTAGTCCAGGCGTTGTACACAGTCTGGCTGTCCGGATACCCCCTAATCTAGGACTCCCTTAGTAGCCCCTGAACCAGGCTTCAATGACGATGAGTTCGATGCGCAGTATTGTCTTCGGCATTGCAAGGCGGGTTCCTCCTCCGAATACTCCAAAGTACCTGTTATGACAAATAGTGTCCAGTCTCAAATCAATGTTGTGCTCCTCGGCTTCAGCGCCTCAGTAATGACCATCTCCATGTGTCAAGTGAACGCGAGGAGTCAAGGTATTTTTGCATTTGCCACCCTCGATCCTCCGGGCCAACCGTCTATTTGAAGGGACAGAGATTCTCAGATCCAAAACCTCACTCTCCTCCCTTGAGCTGGCATCCTAGAGCGCTTGGCGAAAAGCCATTTGTCGGTGTCAAAACTGGCGGATCTCGGGTAGGGGGTTGTCGGGGATATACCCCGCGGTGTAACCCGGCCGGAAGTATAACCCGGCCGGACTTGGCGACTCACTAATGACCCGCCCTGACTGGACGACACACTAAGTGACCCGCCCGATCCTGGCGACTTATGGATGACTTGGCAAGCGGATCAGAGGAGTGACAAGACCCGGGGGCCCAGGAGGCTCAAGGCCCAGAAGGCCGGCTTACGTTATGATAGGCCGGCTTAAGAGGAAAGCCGTGAGGAGTATCTCCCTTACAAGGAATCAAGACCCAGATTTGTATCCGGCTTGTAGTACAAGATAGGCGAGTCCTACTAGGACTCCACATGTAACCCGCCCCTCTAACTTATATAAGGAGGGGCAGGGCTCCCCAAAGAGGGACAAGCAACAAGAAACAATATCTAGGGCTAGACAGAAAGAGGAGAGCCGGCTTACGGCAACTCCATCATGAGCATAATGAGACCTAGCCTCAAACAACATGTAGGGCTATTCCGGATGATGTTTCCCGGAGCCCGAAGCTGTCTAAATCCTTGTCTTGCATGTTGTGTCTCTCGTCCTGATCAACCCCTCTCAAGCTACCACATAGATGCGTTGGCCTCGCGACTAAGTCCTGACACTAAGGACATCTGACGTGTTAATTCCACGACAGTTAGCACCCACCATGGGGCTCGCGCACGGTGGTGTTGGCTTCTTGGAGGTATCTCATCTAGGGTTTCGAGAAGTGCACAAGTTTCCGGATGAGCAGGAGCCGGTTTGGAAGAATTCACATCGACTATGAAGTTCATTAGTCAAAGATTGAAAAAGTTTTTCAGTGGCGGCATATACAAGTTTGAGACGAGAGAAGTTAGGGTTCGGCATCCTGTGCGTCGTCGCCCGACGCGGCTTGACGAACCGAAGCCAGATTGATGAAGGAAGCCGACAGGATTTCCGCTGAGCCGCCGTATGCCGCGTGATATCGATCCGCAAGTTGCCGCTGCTGCGTATATACGCTCAAAGCCCCAAGTACGCAGTGTCCTGTTTGCTGTTTTGAGAAAATCAGTCACTGCTGCTGTTTCAAGTCCCAACGGCCTTCACATGAAGCTAAGCAGAATTGTATTGTGCTTCCATTACCGATCAAAAACTAGTACTTCGATCAACCGGCTACTAGTGTTAGTGCTTGTCACGTCAAGTTACAGTTTTTTGGTTCTGAACAGCACGTCAAGTTACAGAGAGCACGTGTCGGGGCGACACGTCGAATCCAGATGAAAGATCACTTTTTTGCTGCCACAGTTGCGTGTTGCCGGGATCGACAGGAATTGTGCTGCAAACCGCCGGACGTCGTGTCAGATTAGTCCACGTGAAGACTCAGATTTTGAAAGGAATAATCTATACAGCGAGGTCCAGACTCGTTTTTTAATCATTGCTTTTATCAAACCAGCAACTAGTACTACTCACGTGAAGCCATTTGCATCAAGCAGGACCGGTTGCTATTTTATTCGATGACCGGCTGCACGATCTCAGTACATCAGTCAAATCTACTGGAGATGGAAATAATAGAGAATAGGACAAGAAGATTTTTTCACCAGAGTCCACCGTGGGTGGCGTTTGAGGGCCAGCTTGACCCGTCGGTCTCCGGCATGGACAGAACGATCCTCCTTACTAGCGGAGTTTTCTACAAAGGCAGAGTGGGTCATGGCCTACTGTGGGTTTGGGCCGCTACTACAGTGTCGCTTTCAAGTCGCCCCTCCGGTCGCTCTTATATCTGGCACTTTGTTGGTTCTGTGTACATACTAAAGGCTGCATCAGAATACACCCAACATTATCCAGTACTGGTATCCGCGTTCATCCAGAAAATAAATCAGGTGATATTCGTCCAGTCTGTTTTAACAGCACATATTAATTTGAGAGAACAATTATTTTGTCGCGTAATATTTTTACGCAGGATAGTCATTCAGGACAAAGGTGTTATACAGCGGATATGGAGCACGCACCAGCATAACTCTGCACTGGAGTCCGTCCCTGTCATGTTTCTCGATGGATACGCTTGCAAGTCGTGGCTCCCGCTGTTCGGTTTATATCAACGCAGCGGCCGACTCACCCGTCCGCACCGCCTTACAAACGCCACGGACAACTCGCCTGTCCGCCCTTGCGGCCGGTTCACGCATTCGCGTTGGCTTACAAATGTGGCGGCCAACTCACCCGCCCGCACCAGTTTACCATGCCGCGTCCGGTTCACCCGTGAGTGACTTCAACTTCGCCTAGCGATTATCAATTTCATGGCGGATTATTTCCGGCCTAGCACATCAGGTGATATCCATCTAAAATATATTTTATTGGCACATATTGTTTTTGTCATAGAACAAGTTTACCTTTGCCTTGGTCTGCAATATTGTTTTTGCAGGGCAATTATTTATGACAAAAAATGATATTATACCACGAAGATGGAGGCATGCCAACATCTTTTGGCGTAGGTGGTCGTCGTTCCTCAAACGGATTCCGGCACTGGCTTACAACACCGTGGTCGTCTCTCGCAACCGTGCCGGCTTACAATGTTGTGGCCGTCTCTCGCGGCCACGCCGGTTTACAACAAGGAGGACAACTTGCCCGTCCGCACTGTTTTATGACGCTATGTCCGGTTCATCTATCTATGCCGCCTCTGATGTTATGATTGTCTTTACCGTCCGTTTCTCGTGGTTTAGTCTACATCAACACACCGGGCCGCATCTTTCTGGATGAGCTGCTTATTGAGTATGAGCAAGTCACTACTTGGGAAGCCCGGTTTCTCTTCAAACAAATTAGAGGCAAATTATCATATATTGTCAACCGCCGTCTGCACTGGATGGCTCAATGGATAAGTGCACAAGTCGCCAGCACTATGGTTTGGTTAACTTCAAACAGCCAGTTGGAAGGAACCATTGGCCGAGTTGCTGACACGGTTCATATGGGATCATTTATAACCCGCTGCAATCACCTCAACCTTCTGTGGATAATAACTAGCCTAACATATCAGGTGAAATCCATCCAATATATTTTATATTACAAAAGAGCAATTACTTTGGTTTGCAAGATTGTGCCATGCAGGATTCAAACGGGTCTATATCACGGTTAATTATGGAGAATCTCAAGCCAACTCCTCAAGTCGTCTTGAGACTCGGGGCTACAATGATATGACTCGGCAAAATTAGCCGGTTTCAATGGATTCAAGAACTCTGGGTCCTTGGAGGGAAGGTAACCCGGTTCCAGAGGCTACCGTTATATTGGTGAAAAATTTAAAGGCCGTCAGAAAATTTCCGGCTTAAAAAGAAGGACTCCGGTTTAAAATTCGGTTCAAGAGACATCTCTCTCCCACAAAGCACTGACACTCTTAATATCTGGTTTAAAATCCGGCTCAAGGTAAATTTATCTCTTACAAAGTTTTTAATCTTTCAAATTCGGTTTAAACTTCTGGTTCAAAAAGAATTAATCTCTCGCCAGTTCGAGTTCTCAGAAAGTTTGCAGGGTGCCAAAAAGAACTTGCTACCATGATGCGCGGTTTAAACATAGGTATCCTGCCTTACGGCTTATCTTATTATGGTCACTTGGGGGCTTCCTGTTCAAACATAGGTCGTATCCGAACCAAAGAGAACATAGCTGTCGATACCCGCTTGATCGGCATACTGCCAAACCCACTTGGGGGCTTCTTGATCATATTTGAATCATAGCTTAACCCCTTTGGGTCTGACGTGGATCGTATATGAATCAGCGTCATTAAACAAATCTTATGGTCACTTGGGGGCTTCCTGTTCAAACATAGGTCGTATTCGAACCAAAGAGAACATAGCTGTCGATACCCACTTGATCGGCATCGCCAAAGCCACTGGGGGCTATATGATCGTATTCGAATCTTAGCTTAACCCCTTTGGAACGTTTTACTGATCGTATCCGAATCAGAAGCCTCAAAAAGTTTTATTCTATCTCTGGTAAAGTTTATTGCAGCCACAATTACTTAACTTGAGACCTTTTGGGGATTATACCTCAAATGTATACGTGTTTTATGATTAACCCGGCTTGACTTTTGACTATAAGTCGCCGGCTTATGACAACCATCATTTATATGGAAGCATTGGCTTCTAAGGATTGGATTATCACCCTTATTACACATGTTATGTAAACCGGTAGTACGAATTCAATATCACAGTGGTCATTTGGGGGTTTCCTGTTCAAACATAGGTCGTATTCGAACCAAAGAGAACATAGTTGTCGATACTCACTTTGATCGGCAACACCAACGCCACTGGGGGCTATATGATCGTATTTGAATCTTAGCTTAACCCCTTTGGAACGGTCTACTGATCGTATTCGAATCCGAAGCCTCAAAATTTTTATCTATTTTTATACAATCACAAGTATTTGAGTTGTTACAAATATCATAGGTGCCGGATCTTACAGAGTTGAGTTATCAACTTCACTGTCCGGGTCACATAAGCCGACAGTATCATTCAAAGGATCATAGGGATCTTGTGATCTACTTGTGTGCAGGATAAGACTACATTTGGGTGGTTACCCACCCTGGCTTTTGACGTTAAGTTGCCAGGGCATATGTTGTTTAAACTCTTTGCCGGATTTGCAGGAATATGACATATAAATGATTAAGTTCAAGCTCATTACTAAACTCTGGAGCGATGCTTCAAAATAATTATCCGTTCTGGATTTTTCTCAAAGGCTATAAGCCGCCGGGTTATAAAAATTCCGGGTATTTAAACTCCGGGTTTACTTATCAACCGATGAGGTATTCAAATTTTTAATAGCCAAAACTGGCTGGATTTTCATGATGATATTGAATGATTGAGGTTTTCATACCGGATTATATTATTCAAATCTTGAATAGCCAACATGGCTGGATTTCTATTGTGATTATCAATAACCAGTATTATTGAGGTTTTCAAAGTCGCTTTAGCGCAATGGCTATTATTTTATTAAAGGATATGATTTATTCTACAATGGAAGGAATAGTCCCAAGTCGCTGCAGGCTTACGACTCGGCACTTGGGGGCTACATTATTCAAATTGAGATTATATCAAATATGCAAGTCTCATGTCGCTGCAAGCATGCACCATGACACTTGGGGGCTAATGCAAAGTCACTGTTTGCTCACCTTATTGAAGACCCGACTCATCACATCGTAATGAGCCGGCCCTTGGGGGATACCAATTGCTCCTGTCAACAGTTCAAGGTACATAAGTTTTAAATCCATTATATTGAAGGATCCATTGCTCAGTTGGTAAAGCACAAAGCTCTTAACCTTGTGGACGTGGGTTCAAGCCCCGTGGTGGAGATTACATCATATGATGTTATTATCAATGAAATATATATAAAGCCCCATCTTAGTATTATCTTACTAAGCCGGCCCTTGGGGGCTACACATTGCTTTTCAAGTTTACATGATTATATCTATAAAGTCCCTGCTCATTATTGCATAATGACCCGGCCCTTGGGGGCTACACTGGTTGAAGTTTTTATGAGCATAAGGCAATTTCAAGTCCCAGGTTGCTACAAGCATGACAACTCGACACTTGGGGGCTACAGGTAATATGGATATAAGGGAGAAATATCTTCCAATTTTCAGTTTTGAGCAAACCAGATTGACCAGGCATCACCAATCATTATGACCCGGTGCCTGCAACAATCATAACCCGTCGTCATCAATAATCATGAACCAGCATTGGCAACAATCATGAACCGGCATTGGAAACATTCATGACCAGGAATTATCAGTTTTTATAACCCGGAGATTTTGGAAATTATAACTCAGCAAGATCTATACCTTTAAGCCGGTTAAAATCAGGTGAGTATTTCAAGACCTATAATTTTAAGCCGGCGCTTTGGAAGCCGACTCAGATGGATTATTTGTTTACAACATTTCTTCTACAAGCAAATTGATTGTGAAGCTAGTCTATTGACCCGGATTTTCTAGAAGAAGGAAATGACAAGGACTTAAGGATGTTCAGGTGTCGGTTTACAAGAATTCTTAACCCGGAGCACAACCTGTCAAATTTGTTCTTGTGTTTATTTTGCAGCATAAGTTTACCATGGATAAATCCAAGCTAAACTTGGGGCTAATGTCGGGGATATACCCCACGGTGTAACCCGGCCGGAAGTATAACCCGGCCGGACTTGGCGACTCAGTAATGACCCGCCCTGACTGGACGACACACTAAGTGACCCGCCCGATCCTGGCGACTTATGGGTGACCTGGCAAGCGGATCAGAGGAGTGACAAGACCCGAGGGCCCAGGAGGCTCAAGGCCCAGAAGGCCGGCTTACGTTATGATAGGCTGGCTTAAGAGGAAAGGCATGAGGAGTATCTCCCTTACAAGGAATCAAGACCCGGATTTGTATCCGGCTTGTAGTACAAGATAGGCTAGTCCTACTAGGACTCCACATGTAACCCGCCCCTCTAACTTATATAAGGAGGGGCAGGGCTCCCCAAAGAGGGACAAGCAACAAGAAACAATATCTAGGGCTAGACAGAAAGAGGAGAGCCGGCTTACGGCAACTCCCTCATGAGCATAATGAGACCTAGCCACAAACAGCATGTAGGGCTATTCCGGATGATGTTTCCCGAAGCCCGAAGCTGTCTAAATACTTGTCTTGCGTGTTGCGTCTCTCATCCCGATCAACCCCTCTAAAGCTACCGCATAGATGCGTTGGCCTCGCGACTAAGTCCTGACACTAAGGATATCTGACGTGTTAATTCCACGACAGGTCCCGAACTGTGCGTCTAGGCGGATGGTAACAGGAGACAAGGGACACAATGTTTTTACCCAGGTTCGGGCCCTCTCGATGGAGGTAAAACCCTACTCCTACTTGATTGATATTGGTGATATGGGTAGTACAAGAGTAGATCTACCACGAGATCAAAGAGGCTAAACCCTAGAAGCTAGCCTATGGTATGATTGTTGTTCGTCCTACGGACTAAAACCCTTCGGTTTATATAGACACCGGAGAGGGTTAGGGTTACACAGAGTCGGTTACAATGGTAGGAGATCTACATATCCATATCGCCAATCTTGCCTTCCACGCCAAGGAATGTCCCATCCGAACACGGGACGAAGTCTTCAATCTTGTATCTTCATAGTCCGGGAGTCCGGCCAATGGTGATAGTTCAGCTATCCGGACACCCCCTAATCCAGGACTCCCTCAGTAGCCCCTGAACCAGGCTTCAATGACGACGAGTCCGGAACGCATATTGTCTTCGGCATTGCAAGGCGGGTTCCTCCTCCGAATACTTCATAGAAGATTTTGAACACAAGGATAGTGTCCGGCTCTGCAAAATAAGTTCCACATACCACCGTAGAGAGAATAATCTTTACACAAATTCAATCTGCTGATGTATTCTGCGGCATGACGTCACACCACGGCCAAGCCTTTATTGGAATCGTTTTTACTGTCCCACCTCAGCGTGTTTAGCGAGGCGGTTTCCTTGGCACGTCTTATCAAAGCGGAGACCGTGCCCCCTTATTCCAGGATTCTCATCAATACGGGCGTGGGTATCCCAACCGCGCCATTGATTACGGTGCTTGGGAGATAAGCGAGTTTTACCGGGCTGGTGGGGACGCATAGTTTCGTCCGTCCATATAAGGGGATAAGGATCCACCTTTTTACCTACGCCTTCTTCCTCCTTTGCTTATCCATATCCGCGCACTCGAGCTCCAGCGCCCAAGTCCGCACATCTCGCCTCAACCTTCCCCAGCCATGTCCGGAGCGGGAGGCAAGTGGATGGCCTCCTCCATCACGGAGGGGCACATCAAAAAGTTGAGGAAAGCCAGATACCTGCACAACGACATTGCGCACCGGCTTCCAGACGAGGGGCAGCTCGTCCCCACCCCCAGGCCCCATGAGAGGGTGGTGTTCCTTCCCCATTTCCTCCGTGGACTGGGCTTCCCACTCCACCCATTTATCCGGGGCCTCATGTTCTACTACGGCCTGGATTTCCACGATCTGGCCCGGATTTCATCCTCAACATCTCATTGTTTATCGTTGTGTGCGAGGCCTTCCTCCGCATCAAGCCCCACTTGGGCTTATGGCTGAACCTTCAATGTCAAGCCGAAGGTAGTGGGCGGCCAGCAGGCGGAGTGCGGAGGCGCCATGATGGGCAAGATGCCCAACGTCATATGGATCGAGGGCTCCTTCATGGAAACCATCAAAGGGTGGCAATCGGGCTGGTTCTACATCACCAGTCGCGTGACCCTGAATGGGCAGCGGCCCCCGAATTCCGATCTGGCATCCCCACACGGCTCACCTCCTGGAAAGAGAAGGGCCTGACATGGGGTGATTTGGAAGAGCTGACCGGACTCCAAACCTGCGTCCAAAACCTTGTGAACAAGAAGATCAAGCTCGCCAACGTAGTCCAGGTCACGCTCATCCGCGGGATCCTCCCGTGCCAACAACGGGCCCTCAACTTGTGGGAGTTTGATCCGGCACAACACCAAACCTTGAGCACGCTCTTCGACACTACGTACAAAGATGCCTGAAAGGTGCTGTTCAAGGGCGCCGAGGCTCCCGCATCCGCTACCGAAGATCGCGGATTCAGCTCGTAGCGTCAAGCAGGCGAGGTAAGCTATTTAACCCTTTACATGACACTTGTTTTTCATAGTTTGACTCTATGTGGGATCTAAACTCCCTTACCTTTAACAGGCTGGCAGAAGAAGTCCGGGCAGGTTAACTGTCCGGCTCCCTTACCAGAAGACCCAGCGGATGCCCGATTGATGGGGCTGCTGGTTCCGGCAACTCAAGTGGTGCCGGATAAGAAGGCCAAGAAGAAGGCCACGGGAACCCGAAAGAGTTCCCGGCGTCAGGTGTTATCGAACTCATCGTCCGATGACTCCGAGGTGGACTCCTCCGCGAAGACGAGGAGGAGAAAAAAGAGGCTTCTCCCCCAGCGGGGGGAGAGAAGAAAAGGAAGGCCTCCCCAACTGGGGAGGCCGGAGGGTCCAAGAAGGGACGGACCCTTCCTCCGGACTACTCCACCAACACCGACGACGGCGAAGAGGAGTGGCCACCGAGGGCTAAGCCCCTAGCAACATCGTAAGTGTCCGGATACCAGAATAATTCATGGAGTTTTGTTTGTCGCATAGAATCTCCTAACGCCGAATACAACCCTGCAGCCCGCCCAAGGATGGGCTCGACATTTCAACGAGCGGCTCCCTGGCTCCGTCGGACGTGAATAGCACTTCACTTCCGGCCGCCTCCTCTCCTCGCGCTGCTGATGACGCCGAGGTGGGGTCCCAAAAGGGGCCCAGCCAGGAGGAGGAGGTCCCGGAGGTGACGCAAGGCAACCTCCCGGACTTTGGGCATAAGGGGGATCAAATCCCAAGGGGTTCTAAGTCCGGCCCTGGGTCGGACTCCGCACCGGAACCTTCAGTGGTTCCGGAGTCCTGCAGGCGGCCCATTCATAAGAAGGGCAAGACTGCAACGCCAGTGGCCTCCGTCCAACCGGAGGCACCGGCTAGCTTGCTGGAGGCGCTTAACGGCGCCTCCATCGACGAGGAGCACCGCATTATCATGAGTGCGGTGATCCAGAAAGTTCATTCCGCCAAGAGCGGGCTGACTGAAGCCTGTACCAGCCTTCTAACAGGCTGTGAGGTAAGTTTTTAAGATATGTAAGAATATTACCGCATAGACAGTAGCCCCTGATGGTTAGTTCGGTGTTCGGAAAGAAAAGCCAAGCTGAGGATCTAAAAAGATATACGCAGGGGTCTAACATAAATATGTCAATATGGGAATGCAGGTTGCGCTGCTGACCTCTGCCGCACTGACTGCGGAGGTCAATGCATTGAAGGAGAGCCTCGAGCAGTCCGAGAACGAGCTCGGCCTTGCCAAGAAGTAGCTCGAGGACAAGGAAGGTAAGTAATACCTTATTAAAGTAATACCTTATAGAAAGGATTTGGTTGCAAAAAATGACAGGAATAACGTGAGTATTGCAGGGGCCACGAACAAGGTGGCGACCCTGAAGGAAGCGGTGTCCAAGGCCGAAAATAGTGCAGCCGCGGAGCGCACCGAGCGAGAGAAGCAGGAGGCACGGGTGGCGGAGGTGCGGCAAGAGCTCCAGGCTCTCATGGAAAAACACGAGAGTTTGGAGCGTGACTCGAAGACTCGAGAGTCCGAGCTCGCCTTGACTCTTGAGAGTGCCAAAGCCACTAAGGCCGAAGCCCAGAAGGCCCTCCAGGAGATTGAGGCGATAAAAAAGATAGCGGCGGGTAAGGTATTCTATATGCAAAGCAAGCATGTAAAAGTGAATTATCTGTTACTTACCCGAATCCGGAGCTCTCCAGGAGCGTTCGCAGATCTGCCCTGTAGTGTGTCCGATGCTGGCGCATTCTACCGAGCCGAGGAGGGGAGCTCGACGGAAAAGGTGATCTGGTCTCAATATGCTGAGGCCGGACATCCGGTGCCCCTGAGCGACCAGCTGAAGCAGCCGGTCGAGCTCCACAAGGTGGCCGAACAGGCCATGAAGGGCCTCATAGTTCGGCTGTGGCCTAAAGAAGCCATGCCTGGGAGCTACTTCGGTCTGGTGCGGCGGCTGGTGGACGCCTATCCATGGATTGAAGTCATCAAGCGCTCCGTTTGCATTGAAGGTGCCCGTCGGGCCCTTGCCCGTGCTAAAGTGCACTGGGGCAAGATGGACGCCGAGAAGCTTGTGACGGACGCGCCACCACTGGGCAAGGAGTATCGCAAGCCCAAGATCTACTATGAGGGCGTCCTGAAGGGTGCCCGCCTTATAGCGGGTGAATGCTCCAAAGATGTAATTTTTGAGTAGACTCGCATTTGTTATCCCGTACGCTGAAAACTTTGTTCATATGTGCTAAGCAATGCTTGTTAATTTAAAATATTACCTTCTGTGCATCCGTTTATCAAATTTGAGAGATGGCGAGTCGTTGGCTTCATCCCCCATGCCACGAGTGCTGGGGTGTTCCGGATAAACTTGAGCGCTCTTGTTCCCATTCTTGGGTCCTTCGAGGGAGGCGTTGAACAAGACGAACGAGGCAACTGGACTATAATGTTTGAACACTCTCACTTAGCCATAGAATTCTATAATTTTAAATTTCGGCGTAGCCCCTGGTATTCGGAAGACCGAGTTTGGGGCACTATCCATGCCTTGGGCGGACAATGCCGACTCCTCGCTCTAAGCGGCATGAGTCTTTAGGGACCCGAAAAACCTCTCGAACAACGACCGGCTCTCGCCCTATCATGACGGTCAGTTTTAGCTTTCTCCACTGAGGTGCTCAACCCAGCTCAACCGGGGCACAATCGCAGTGGTTCTCCCAGCGCTACCTTAGCCGATATAACAGAATGTAAGGTACCAAAACATGGGAGCCGGGAAAACCCAACTATTGACCCAAGACATGATTCGTAGCCGATGCATATAATGCTATAAGTTCGGGGTGCCACACTTGTGAAAGTGTTCGGACATATCACACCATGTTTTGGGGTACTTAAGCCCCTGGTGTATTGACCGTACCAAGTTGTACGGGTGCAACATGTCATAGATGAACATTTATGAAAAAAAAGGAATGCAATAATAAGCAGAAGCTATGTATTGTTTATTCAAAAGATACTGCAATGAAAGCAGAACGATACAAATAGTGCGATAAGCAAGGGATGGGACTATTTAACATGTCCCCCTCCAGGGGTAGGCTGCGGGATGGTATGTAAAACAAGTATACTACTCGTAATAGAGACCACCTGGACACTCGACGTAGCTTTTCTGCTTCCCTGGCTGTTGCATCGTGAGTTTGGTGATTCTACTGTCAGACAGGGCTTCTGGAAAACGGAGTCCTGAGAATAAGAAAAAAAAAGAATGACACAACTGGGAGCCCCTGGTGCGGTTGAGCCGCACTCTGGGCATGCCGTGGTCGTGCCCCTCCCCCTATGCCCATGGTATCTCAAGAGCGTAGTTATGTACGCGTGGTACTGGTCTCGCGATTTCGTGAGGGCTGGGGTTGGGGCCGCATTGCTATGCGTGCTCGGAACGTGCCAGGCGATCTTGTTGTAGGTTACTTCGGGCGCGCTTGACGGTGTCTGGATGTTTAGTAGTCGGACTCGAGAATTGCCTTAAGAGGCTGCTTTGTACTTCTGCCGTGAGGGCCGCCATATGCTCCTCCGTTCAGAGAGAGCGTTCGGTGTTTCCATTGACCGTGATTACTCCTCGAGGGCCTGGCATCTTGAGCTTGAGGTATGCGTAGTGTGGCACCGCATTGAACTTTGCAAATGCGGTTCGTCCGAGCAGTGCATGATAGCCGCTGCGGAACGGGACTATGTCAAAGATTAATTCCTTGCTTCGGAAGTTATCCAGGGATCCGAAGACCACTTCGAGTGTAACTGAGCCTGTACAGTTGGCCTCTACACCTGGTATGATGCCTTTAAAGGTCATTTTTGTGGGTTTAATCCTTGAGGGGTCTATGCCCATTTTGCGCACTGTATCCTGGTAAAGCAGGTTTAGGCTGCTGCCGCCGTCCATCAGGACTCTAGTGAGGTGAAATCCGTCAATGATTGGGTCAAGAACCAATGCGGCGAATCCACGGTGGTGGATGCTAGTGGGGTGGTCCCTTCGATCAAAAGTGATCGGGCAGGAGGACCACGAGTTGAACTTTGGGGCAACTGGCTCCATCGCGTATACATCCCTTAGTGCATGCTTCCGCTCCCTTTTGGGTATGTGGGTTGTGTATATCATGTTCACCGTCCGCACTTGTGGGGGAAAGCCCTTCTGTCCTCTATTGTTCGGCGGCCGGGGCTCCTCCTCGTCATCGCTATGCATCCCCTTGTCATTGTTTTCGGATTTAACTTGCCTGCCTGCTTGAACACCCAACAATCCCTGTAGGTGTGGTTGGATGGTTTTTCGGGGGTGCCATGTATCTAGCACGAGCGGTCGAGTATTCGGTCCAAATTGGACGGGCCCTGATTATTTCTTTTGAATGGCTTTTTCCGCTGACCGGGTTTAGAGCCTCTGAATCCGGCATTGACTGTCGTATCTTCAGCATTATCACCATTAATGCGGCGCTTGTGCTTGTTGCGACGCGACCTGCCATTGCTGTCCTTGGTATCCGAACTACCAGGGTTTTTGGTCAGGTTGTTACTGCGAGCTAGCCAGTTGTCCTCTCCTGCACAGAAGTGGGTCATGAGTGATGTGAGGGCTGCCATGGATTTCAGCTTTTCCTGTCCTAGGTGTCGGGCAAGCCACTTGTCGCGGATGTTATGTTTGAAGGCTGCAAGGGCCTCTGCATCCGGACAATCAACGATTTGATTTTTCTTAGTTAAGAACCGTGTCCAAAATAGTCTGGCCGATTCATCTGGCTGCTGAATTATGTGGCTTAGGTCATCGGCATCTGGTGGTCGCACATATGTGCCCTGGAAGTTATCAAGGAATGAGGCTTCCAGGTCTTCCCAACAACCAATTGATTCTGTTGGCAAGCTGTTGAGCCAATGCCGAGCTGGTCCTTTAAGCTTGAGTGGGAGGTATTTGATGGCGTGTAGATCATCACCGCGGGCCATGTGGATGTGAAGGAGATAGTCCTCGATCCAAACCGCAGGATCTGTTGTGCCGTCGTATGATTCGATGTTTACGGGTTTGAAACCTGCAGGGATTTGATGATCCATTACTTCATCTGTGAAGCATAGTGGGTGTGCGGCGCCTCTGTATTGGGCTCTATCACGCTCAAATGAGCTTTTTCTACTGTGTTCGGCCCGGTCGGAATTGCTGTATCCGGCGTGACGGTTGTCATCATGTGCCGTGGGGTGCCCACGCGATCCGTAGATCGATCTTATTTGCCTTGCCTTGTCCTCCAATATATCTCGCAAGTCTGGCGCATTTCCCCGTGGCTTTGTACTTTTCGAGCGATGCCGGGGTACGGCTTTAGTGGAGGGCCTAGAGGCCTCTCTGTCGCGGCCACGAGGTGGCCGGTCGGCCGCGTCATGCTCTAGTGATGTAGGTTTGGTTGCTCCCTCCTCTAATTGGGGTAGCAGCCTACGATTTGGGTAGCTCTTGGAGGGGCGATCGAGTTTGTACTCTTCGGCTGCAAGGACTTCGGTCCATCTGTCAGCTAGCAAGTGTTGGTTAGCTCTAAGCTGCTGCTGCTTTTTCTTGAGGCTGCTTGCCGTGGCCATAAGCCTGTGCTTGAAACGCTCTTGTTCGACGGGATCCTCGGGCACGACAAATTCGTCGTCGTTGAGGCTTGCTTCATCTTTGGAGGGAGGCATATAATTATCGTCCTCTACCTCTCTGTCTGCCGCTCTATCATGAGGGCTGGCTTCTCCCTCCTCCTGTGCTGAATTCTGCTGGAGGGGGTTGTCTTTAGAACTGTCTGGGGAATATTATCTCCCGTGCCGGAATCACCGTTTTTGCTGTGGCAGGATTTAGAGCGGCGCCGCTGACGCCTGCGCTTGGGCTGTTTCTTGGAGGGGTCATCCTCCGCTGTTCCATTGCCATTCCCATCTTTTGGGGTGTCCACCATGTATATGTCGTATGACGAGGTGGCCTTCCAGTGCCCTGTAGGCGCTGGTTCTTGGTTGTCTCCTGCATCGTCGTCCATACCGTCGATGTCTTCGGAGTCGAAGTCGAGCATGTCGGTTAAATCATCAATAGTGGCTACAAAGTGGGTGGTGGGTGGGCGTTGAATTTCTTCATCGTCCGCATCCCAACCTTCCTGACCATAGTCCGGCCAGGGCTCTCCTGATAAAGAGAGAGACTTTAGTGAATTCAGGATGTCGCCAAAGGGCGAGTGCTGAAAGATGTCCGCGACAGTGAACTCCATAACCGGCGCCCAATCGGATTTGATTGGCAGGGGCGTGGGAGGTTCGGAGTCTGGAGAGGAGTCCGGCACCTCGGAGTCACGGGCTTTGCAAAGGACAGGGATGGTGTTCGACTCAATCGCCGTAGAGATCGTAGCCCCCGAGGCGGTGTCCAGCCACTCGTCCTCGATCGGCGAAGTCGGCTCCGAGCTAAGTGTCAGAGCGGACGCTGGTGCGGCCTCCAGGGCACTGTTCGGCGGCAGAGCTAGATCGAGACAGTGTGGCGCGCTTGGCTGTGGCTCAAATCCGTCGAAGATCAAGTCTCCGCAGATGTCAGCCGTGTAGTTCAAACTCCCAAATCTGACCTGATGGCCAGGGGCATAGCTTTCGATCTGCTCCAGATGGCCAAGTGAATTGGCCCGTAGTGCAAAGTCGCCGAATACGAAGATCTGTCCGGGGATAAAAGTCTCACCCTGGACCGTCTCGTTGTTGATGATCGAAGGAGCCATCGGGCCTAAAGGTGACGACACAGAGGAACTCTCAATGAAAGCACCAATGTTGGTGTCAAAACTGGCGGATCTCGGGTAGGGGGTCACGAACTATGCGTCTAGGCGGATGGTAACAGGAGACAAGGGACACGATGTTTTTACCCAGGTTCGGGCCCTCTCGATGGAGGTAAAACCCTACTCCTGCTTGATTGATATTGATGATATGGGTAGTACAAGAGTAGATCTACCACGAGATCAAAGAGGCTAAACCCTAGAACCTAGCCTATGGTATGATTGTTGTTCGTCCTACGGACTAAAACCCTCCGGTTTATATAGACACCGGAGAGGGTTAGGGTTAGACAGAGTCGGTTACAATGGTAGGAGATCTACATATCCGTATCGCCAAGCTTGCCTTCCACGCCAAGGAAAGTCCCATCCGGATACGGGACGAAGTCTTCAATCTTGTATCTTCATAGTCCGGGAGTCCGGCCAACGGTGATAGTTCGGCTATCCGGACACCCCCTAATCCAGGACTCCCTCACCATTCCAGCATGGCCGACCGTCGCGGCTCTTCTGCTCGCCCTCCTCGCTCTAAGTCGGGGGATTGGGGAGAGTGCTCAGTTCCTCACAGCCGCTTGGTGAAGTTACAAACTCAAGGGTTTCTTCCACCGGCATTCATGGTCTCCGTCCGAGCTGGAATAGCTACTTACGACGGAGGGGAACAAGCTGAGGGATCTCCCAACCTGTCTCCGGAGGAGCGAATATGCCTCATCTCGCATCTGCTAAGGGGCCTCGGATTTCCTATCCACCCATTTCTCCACGGGCTCCTGGAGTTCTATGGCCTCCAGTTACACAATCTTACCCCAGCTTCCATTCTGCACATAGTGGGGTATGTCGCCCTATGCGAGCTATTTTTAGGCTGCGAACCACACTTTTTGGATTGTGGAGGAAGCTGTTCTGCCTTGTCCCCCGCACCCAGGGGGGGTCCCTGTATCAAGTGGGTGGGGCCGAAGTATGGCGCATTGCCGAGACCGGATACTTGTCCGGCACTCCTGAGAATGCACCAGCAAACTGGCCTTCAGAGTGGTTCTATATAAATGATGTTCCCCTTCTGGATCCAATCCGGAGGGGTCTCCCCAAGTTCAGTAACGCCCCAATGAGGGCACGCCTAAGCTGGCGTCCCCGGGGCCCTCAAGAAGAGGACACAAGGGAGATATTCCTCCTGATGAACAGGATAAAGTTGCTGGCCAAGTCTGGACTGACGATTGTTGAAGTCATGGCGATATGCATAAAGTGAGGAGTGCAGACGCTCCAATATCGGGGGAAGCCCATGTGGCATTACAACGGGGAAGATGACGCCACCCGCTGTGGTCATAAGGGTCTAGACTCCACTGCCGCTTTGGCAAGGATATTGTCCGATTTGTACAAAGGGGAAGAGGAGGAGTTCCTTCGCATAAAAACGCGGGATGGATTCTCCATGTACAACCCCCCAGAGTGGGTAAGTTGCCATTCTTTTCCCGGCTTCATTTACTCTATCGTACTTCTGCTAAGATTACTTGCATCAATGCCTCTGAGCAGGAACTGAGGAGGGCCATGGAAGGAATCTTCAGCCCCTCCCCGCAACGAAAGGACCCTGGAAGGGCCCTAGATCCGGGACTCAAAGTAGATCCGGATATTACCGTGGAGCTTGTCAATGGAGTATTTTATTAGGCGAGCTGGGACGGTGCCCTGGTGGCCATTACGGCCGACTCCCCTGGACTGCTTCCTACATCGCGTGTAAGCTGAGCTGAAAAAACCCTATCCTCCGAAGAGGACTTTCTCCAGGTATTGTAGTTTACCTTTGAGGCATCGCTCTATTTGCAGAAACGACAGCCGGAGCGAGGGGCCGAGCCCCTAGGGACTCGTCAACCACGGGCGTCCGGATCGGGCAGGCTCAAGAGGAAGGCGGTGCGGGCTGACACACCGCTGCAGAGGTAAAGTCATAGCCTGTCCTGCTGTCATAGAATTTGAAATATGACAGCGGCCTTTGTGTCTGGCAGGAAGAGGAATAACAGGGCTATATCCGGAAACCCCGCCAACCACGCCTCCACCAGCCGGGTTCCAGAACCGGCTTTGGGGGCGGAGGTGGATGCGGGGCCAGCACCGCATAGCTCCCCGACGGAGGGTGCGGATATGTGCTCGGCCACGAACTCCGAAGTGGAGAGCGCCATGAACCACCAGCGCCGGAGGGCTGTGCTCCGGCACAACATCTTTTTCGAAGAGGCTTTTAATTCCTTCAATTTGGTGGACGCATATGTCCAAGCCGCTCGAGGCGGGCTTGCCCAAGCAACAAGCCAGTATACAAAAGACATGCGGGTAAGAGATTTTGATAAGTATGCCTAGCAGTAGCCCCTGAGACTTGGAATAGTGGGGACAACTGTCTGAAGGATCAATATATCCACAGGTCCTTGTGGACAAGAATGAACAATTGGCGCGGGAGCTAGAGGCATGCAAGGCCCAATTATCTGATGCGGTAGCCAAGTTAGAGGGATCCCGAAAGGCCCCTGCCGGTAATATTTGTCTCCATTATACACAAATGTGCTGGTTAATAGATGGCTGGTGCGGTTAGTCTAACAGTAAGGTCTGCAGACAATCCTGGAGTGAATCCGGATGGCATAGTGGGTGATGACTCGCATCTCCAACGGCAACTAAAGGCCGGTGAGCGCATCCTTACACAGGTGACGCAAGAGAAGAACAAGCTTCATGATGCCAATATTCATCTGGACGTGGAGTTAAAGGACGTCCGCGCACAACTGGCAGACTCCGTGAAGGAGAACAAAAAACTTCGTCGCGGTATTTATGGTAAGAACTCGAGCGAACTATTTGATAGTTCGGCGAGGAAGTTTATCAAAAAGATTTTTCCTTGCAGGAATGCTAACGGGTTTCCCTGAAGAGGAGATGCCCTCATCTGCAAGTGATTTGCTGCAAGAACTATCGTAGGTGCACGATCGTGCTCGGTAGGTGATGCAAGGCGTTGCTCAAGCCTTGTGGCCCTCAAGCCTACTGCCAAATGGCATGGGGAAGCTTGCGGACCTGCTTCAAGGAGCCCGGCGGTGCTTCCGTCTATGGAAGATATCAGCCTGCCGGCAAGAAGCAAGAGAAGCCTGGGCGATGGTGAAGACGCGCTATACCAAGCTGGACCCTAACCATATGGCCGAAGTGGGACCGGCATGGCCCGATGGGCAAGAAATTCCCGTGAGCCTGGTGTATGACCAGGTAGCATTAGCCGCTAAGTATTCTCAGCAGGATTGTAGGCTAGATAACATGTTAGATGGTATAGAAGAGGAATATAGTCACTCTCAGTGACTGTGTAAATTGATTGGCGTAAGTAGCCTCTAGCCGGATTGAAATCATTTGTCATGGCGGACCTTTTCGCTTCAGCCCCCGGATCCTATAGTCCGGGGTGTGTCCGAATACCCGCTCGGTTATGCGAAAACCGGGGCATGCGTGGAGACCAGGCGTAGGGGTCATAGGTGCTTGAACAGAGAAGTACCCAACTAGTTATGTTATATTGCATGGATAGCAAGAAACATCTTCTAGGGAGAATAGTTCCGTTAAGGGTTCCTTTCCCTAGGTATCCATGTGTCGATGCACATGTCCGGACTACGCGCGATGGCGTAGGATACAAAGCTTCTGGGGTTCTTTGTTGTAACCAACGAATACATCCTTTGTTCACCGAACGAATATTCTCTTAAGGAAACTAGCTTTTGGCTTCACCCAGTCTGAGGTACACATCCGACTCAACCAGTAGTAACAATCGCAGAGGTGCTCCCCTTATGCCCTAGCCGAATTAACGGGAACCTAGGGCATAAACACAAGAGCCAGGAAACCCAGCTTGGGCACATCTTAAGTCATATCGATGCATATAATGGTGAAGAAAAGGCACATATGGAGAAAGAACGCATATGTGATGGGCAAAACGGCCATTAAAGTAATTATGTCTAGCTTCCGAATAGGAAGACCCCAGATACATCTTGCACACATGGTATGGCCGGGATAGTCCGGGAATCCGCACTGTATCAAACACTCTGTGTGAACGGAAAGAGGGTCGAGAAGGATACAAACAGTGGTGGAGCATAATTTAAAAAGGAGGGGTGAGGAGAGGAACACTGCGTTCGACGTTAGGTGTAGAATCTCCGGAGTCTAGCCGTGTTCCATGGGTTCGGCTCGAGTCTGTTGTCAGATGCATTACGTAGGCGGTACGCTCCTCCGGTGAGAACTTTGTCGATGACGAAGGGACCTTCCCATCGGGGTTTGAGTTTGTCCTTCTTCTTCTCCGGTAGGCGTAGAACGAGCTCACCAATGTTATAAGTTTGTGTCCGCACTTCTCTGCTTTGATATCGCCGAGCCTGCTGCTGATAGAATGCAGAACGAGCTTTTGCGACATGGTGCTCCTCCTCCAGGGCGTCCAAGTTATCCTGCTGATCTAATTCGGCTTCCTTCTCTTCGTACATGCGTACGCGTGGCGAATCATGTATTATGTCGCAGGGTAGTACTGCTTCCGCACCGTACACCATAAAGAATGGTGTGTATCCGGTGGTTCGATTCGGTGTGGTCCACAGCCCCCAGAGTACGGAGTCGAGCTCCTCTACCCAATGCTTATCCGATTCTGTTAAAGATCGCACTAATCTGGGTTTTATGCCGCTCATGATAAGACCATTTGCCCGTTCGACCTGGACGTTTGTTTGTGGGTGGTAGACAGAAGCGTAGTCGAGCTTAATGCCCATTTTGCTGCACCAAGTTCTCACTTCATCGGCTGTGAAATTTGAGCCATTATCAGTGATGATGCTATGGGGGACACCATACCGGTGTACAACCCCGGATATGAAATCTATTACTGGTCTGGATTCGGCCGTTTTAACAGGTTTGGCTTCGATCCATTTGGTGAATTTGTCCACCATGATCAATAGATATTTTTCTTATGGCTTCCCCCTTTAAGGGGTCCGACCATATCCAGCCCCCAGACCGCGAAGGGCCAAGTTATGGGGATTGTTTGGAGAGCGGTAGGGGGCATATGACTCTGATTGGCGAAGAGCTGGCAGCCGATGCAGTGTTGGACAAGGTTCTGTGCGGCCTTCGGCCAATAGAAGCCTGTACGGAAGGCTTTGCTGACTAGCGCTCGAGCTGCGGCGTGGTGTCTGCCAGTCCGGCGTGAATTTCAGCCAGGAGTTGCCGCCCTTCCTCTTCGGAGATGCACCTTTGGAGCACTCCGGTCGCGCTTTTCTTGTAGAGTTCCCCTTCGTGGACCTTGTAAGCTTTAGAACGCCGGACTATGCAACGTGCTTCATTTTGGTCTTCAGGGAGCTCCTGCCTATTTAGGTAGGCCAAGAACGGCTCGGTCTACGGGGCGATCACGTCCATGATTTCGTGGGCCGAAGGTGTTATTTAGGTGGCAGAGCCTCCGATTGTGTCAGATGGTTCAGAGTCTGGGGGTGTATTCGGATCCGTGCTGGTATTGCTAGACTCCCCTTCCCATACTAAGATGGCTTGAACAACCTTTCCAGGACGTCCGCTGCCATTTTTGGATCCTTGGCATCAAAGTCTCCGTTTATTTTTGATATTGCGAGGCAAGGACGTCCGCCGCATGATTGTTTTCTCGAGCCACATGGTGGAATTCGAGCCCGTCGAACCGAGCTGACATCTTTAGGCTAGCATTACGATAGGCCACCATTTTTGGATCCTTGGCATCAAAGTCTCCGTTTATTTGTGACATTGCGAGGTTCGAGTCCCCGCGCACTTCCAGGCATTGGATGCCCATAGAGACTGCCATCCGATAAGACCATGTAGCAGGGCCTCATATTCGGTCGCATTGTTGGAGTCCGTGTATAATATTTGTAGGACATACTGGACCGTGTCCCCGGTGGGAGACATCAGGACTACCCCTGTTCCCAGTCCAGCCAGCATTTTGGAGCCGTCAAAGTGCATGATCCAGTTGGAGTACGCGCCGTACTCTTTAGGGAGTTCGGCTTCTATCCATTCGGCGGTAAAGTCAACCAATACTTGCGACTTAATGGCTCGCCGCAGTTTGTATGTTATGTCGAACGGCAGGAGCTCGATGGCCCATTTAGCAATCCGACCCGTAGCATCGTGGTTATTAATTATGTCGTTGAGTGGTACTTCGGAGGCGACAGTAATCGAACACTCTTTAAAGTAGTGTCTTAGCTTCCGAGATGCCATGAAGACTGCATGTGCTATTTTTTGATAGTGTGGGTATCGGGATTTACATGGGGTGAGGACCGTGGATACATAGTAGACCAGCTTTTAAAGCGGGAATTTGTATCCGTTCACCTCTCGTTCGACGACGAGCACTACGCTTACCACTTGATGTGTTGCAGCTATGTATAGAAGCATAGGTTCGCCGATGTTTGGCACTGTTAGGACCGGACTACTGGCCAATAAGGTTTTTATCTCATCTACTCCGGCCGCGGCTCCGTCCGTCCATACAAAATGTTCGGTGCGCCGAAGGAGGCAGTAAAGAGGCAACGCCTTTTCTCCTAGCCTGGATATAAAGCGGCTCAAAGCGGCCACGCATCCTGCTAGCTTCTGGATGTGCTTGAGGTCGGTTGGTATGGCCAACTGCGATAGGGCTCGGATTTTTGCTGGATTCGCTTCTATTCCTCTATTGGAAACAATAAAGCCGAGGAGCTTCCCCGAAGGGACACCGAAAACACATTTTTCCGGATTCAACTTGATGTTGTATGTCCGGAGGTTATCGAATGTGAGCCTCAAGTCATCTATCAGGGTTTCGACGTGCCTGGTTTCTATGACAACGTCGTCCATGTATGCTTGCACTGTTTTGCCGATTTGTTTCTCCAGGCATGTTTGAATCATGTGTTGATAGGTTGCGCCGGTATTCTTGAGCTCGAAGGGCATATTGTTTAAGAAAAAAGGGCCATATGGCGTTATAAAAGTTGTTGCAGCTTGGTCAGACTCTGCCATATTTATTTGACGGTATCCAGAGTATGCGTTGAGAAAATACAGCGAGTCGTGTCCAGCTCTGGCATCGATGATTTGATCGATGCAGGGAGGGGAAAGGGATCCTTGGGGCAAGCCTTGTTGAGGTCTTTGAAGTCGATGCATAGGCGCCAGGATTTGTCCTTTTTTGGCACCATTACCAAATTCGCCAGCCAATCCGGATGTTTAATATCTCTGATGAATCCGGCCTCAAGCAGTTTGGCTAGCTCTTCCCCCATGGCTTGCCGTTTGGGTTCTGAAAACCTCCTTAGGGTCTGTTTGACCGGTTTGTATCCCTTTAGAATGTTGAGGCTATGTTCGGCCAGCCGGCGTGGGATGCCTGGCATGTCCGAAGGGTGCCAGTTGAAAATGTCCCAATTCTTGCATAAGAAATCTCGTAGTGCGGCGTCCATCACGGGGCTCAATTGTGTTCCGATGGATGTTGTCTTCGTGGGATCCATTAGGTGGACCTGGAATTTGACTATCTCATCTACAGGTTTAAATGAGGTGGATTTGGGTCATTTACTGAGTATCACGTCGTCCCTGTCCACGGTGGCCCGCAGTGTTGTTAATTCTTCGTCTGCTAGGGCTTTAGATAATGCTTCCAAGGCTAGTGCTGCGGTTTTGTTTTCGGCACGGAGCGCGACGTTCGGATCACTGGCTAGAGTGATGATTCCATTGGGCCCGGGCATTTTAAGCTTCATGTACCCGTAATGGGGTACAGCTTGAAAGCTCGTAAACGCGTCCCGCCCTAGAAGGGCGTGGTATCACTGCTGAAAGGAGCCACTTGGAATGTGATTTCTTAGGACCTATAATTCTTTGGGGTGCCGAACACCACATCAAGTGTGATTTTTCCCGCGCACCATGCCTCCCGAGTAGGGATGATTCCCCTGGAGGTGGTGCCGCTTTGCTCCATGCGGCCTCTATCCATCTCCATTTTTGAGCATTTCTTCATAGATCAAGTTTAAACCGCTTCCGCCATCCATGAGTACTTTGGTGAGCCAGAAGCCGTCCACGATTGGGCTAAGGACCAAAGCGGCCGGTGCTCAGACACTCTGGAATCGAGGTTCGTCACTGGCATTGAAAGTTATAGCCGTGTCGCTCCAGGGGTTTATCTTTGCCACACGGCAAATTTCTGCAGAGCTTCGGTGAGCCCGCTTGCGCCTGTTGTTCGAGGCGAAAGTCTCGAAGACTATTAGCACCGTATTGTATCCACGGGCAGTATATTGTTCCGCTTTATGGCTCGCAAGAAGATCCTCGCTGCTTTTTTCCACCTACCGGAGTATCCAACATGCCCTAAGGCTATGAGTTCGCATTGTATCTGGCGTACCATGGAGCTTACATGGCCCGTCGAGCCATCCTTCCAATACGGATCCCCGCCCTAGGGTGGGCTTCAGTTTCTTGGGGATTGGATCGGACGTCCTACGAGAGTTCGTTCGTTTGGTTCGGACAAAGGTCTTGGTGAGAACGGCACTATCCCAAAATTCTGTTTGGGTCTTCCAAGCGCTCTCCATCGCACAGTACTGACGTACTATGACTGCTAAGTCCGCGAAACATATTATTTCGTGGCGGCCCAAAGCATTGAGGAGCCCTTCGTCCGTGCAATTTTTGCAGAAGAGTGAGACCATGTTCTCCTCGCGGCAGTCCTTAACCTTGTCAAGCGCAAGGAGGAACCTGGCCCATTAATGATGCACTGTCTCCTGGGGCTCTTTCCTGATGCGGGAGAGATAGTTTAAGTCCAAATAGGTATTGTTAGCAGAATCTGGATTATGATCCGATCTAACGCCCAAGGGCGCGGGCGGTTCCGAGCCCAACAACTCGTTATCCGGAGTGTTATCCAATTCCTTTGGCCCAATGCCCGATTCTAAGTCCGGGACCTGGGGCAGGTTGTCCTCTGAGCAGATTTTCGGCTCAAAGAGTTCGGCGATCCGAACATAATTCGTCCTCAAAGTTGGGGGACGATCCGCGTGTGGTTCTTCCACAATCGCCATCTCATGGGTGGCCGGTGGGGATCTGATGTCCCTTCGGTCGGGTTTAAGCCCAATCCGGTCATAATTCGTAGCGACTCCTAGAGCCGCGATGCGATCCAAGAGTTCATTAAAGGTGGAGAGCTCCATTGGATCCATCTGTTCGGCAAGTTCCGAACTGACCTGAAGGTTATGATTGATGACCCGAGAGGCCATCGTCGGCTCCATTGCCGACGGGGCGGCCATGATAAAGCCGTCGAGTCGGAGCGCCTGGCCTGCAACCAGAGCACCCTCCGAAGTAATATCGTCCTTGAAGACGAGTCGAGCCATCAAGCCTTGTAGCGACATCACAGAGGAACTCTCAATGAAAGCACCAATGTCGGTGTCAAAACCGGCGGATCTCGGGTAGGGGGTCCCGATCTATGCGTCTAGGCTGATGACCTCTCGATGGAGGTAAAACCCTACTTCTTGCTTGATTAATATTTCTGATATGGGTAGTACAAGAGTAGTTCTACCACGAGATCGTAGACGCTAAACCCTAGGAGCTAGCCTATGATGGTATGAATGTAATTGTGATCGGCCTTCTAAGGACCAACCTCTCCGGTTTATATAGACACCGGAGAGGGCTAGGGTTTACATGGAGTTGGTTACAAGGATGGAAACATAATATACGGATCGCCAAGCTTGCCTTCCACGCCAAGGAATGTCCCATCCGGACACGGGCCGAAGTCTTGAGTCTTGTACCTTCACGCTTCAATAGTCCGGACGTTGTACACAGTCCGGCTGTCCGGATACCCCCTAATCCAGGACTCCCTCACTAACCTTATGGGCTAGGCCCATCTTCTCTTAGCTGAACACACCAACTCCTCACATTGTCTTCCTCCTGTGTACGTTCCCAGGAAATAGAGGAAACAACCATGGATGCCCCACTCTTTTGTCGTGTGTATGACCATCTATGGGATCATGGTGATCTCTTTGCAGTTCGACTGGAGGGATCGTTGAGCACAAAGAGCGGAGCTGGAAGAAAACGTGCGAGGTTTACCCAGGTTTGGGCCACTGTGAAGCGTAAAACCCTACTCTTGCTTTGTGTATTGGATGTGTATATGCATAGTTACAAGGAGCGCACCTCCCACAAGGTGCTCAGAAGGTGCAGCTACACGTGCAAATGGACAGGGTTTCGACCTTTCTTAAGGTAGCCATGGGCCTCCTTTTATAGATCAAGGGGTCACCACAGTGGCCAAATGTGAATACACACTGTAAACAGTGGCTACAGTGCTAAATAACTAACTCTGACGGGTTAGTACAAATGCATTACACGCGCTGTGAGGTATCTTGTGGATGGAGCTCCCCGGCAAGGATGGTCTCTCCTTCTATGCCGTTTGCACATCTACCTTCTATTTCCTTGACACATCGCTTGGATGGGTATCATTAAAGTTGTATCTTCAGAGGCGAGCTGCCACGTGTCCAGACAAGACTCAACAAACTACCTGCCCACTCAACACCTAATCGACAAGTGACAACCTGACTGATAAGGTGGAGAGGTGGTAAGGTAGTGGGATTCTTGCCAGGCTCGGAGCTTACCAGGCTCTTCCTGGCAAGGATCTTGCTGGGTCCTTGAGCTATATCTTCAGCATTTCTGATCTCTGGTTTGGAGATCTTCTTTATATTCTTGTAATCTAGTCTTGAGTTAATCTTCAGTTGTCCTCCGGCAAGCCTTGATGTCGGGAAGGCTACCATTGCCTATGCATAAGTCTGGGGTATCAAAGACCCAATTCTTAATAAACCGACAGGAGCCCCCAGGCCTGGGGCACACACGCATGTGAGGTCTTGTTGCGCTAGGCCCAAACAATGCACAAGCACGCGTGGCAGAGAATAACTGCCCCAATCTATCATAATCTTCTCTTTTACTGCGCCCCCACCACGCGTATTACATGCGAGGCGTGGGACTAGCGAAGAGGGGCGGTTGCTGGAGTAGTGCGCCTAACAACGCGCAGTCACTTCGAATAGTAAAGAGCTAGCCCCATGCCTTCCCAGTAAAGAGAACCCCACGGAGAGCGTTGCTCATTTACCTCTTCTCATTCCAATCCATCAGCCACCCTCGTCTTCCTCCCTTGCCTCTCCCCTTCTCTGTTCTTCCAAGAAAGAACACTACATCGATGGCGAGGGTTAGGAGACGAGTTCAAGCACCAGTTGCTGCTACGAGGGCGTCCGCTAGAGGCCAAGGGTGTATCTTAGTCACGGCTGTGGGGGCTGGCCCAGTGTCCGTGGGAGAGGCGCAAATTGCAGTCATGGAAGGCACGACGTCCAGGGTGTGGATGGACATGGAGGAGCGCCTGCCCTTCCTCCCCAGGCGGAAGCTCATACGGTGGAAACGGCGCATGGATTCATCGTGGTGCTACACCATCATCCACACCGTGGTTATGACTTCTAAACCCCTTCACAAGGGTGACGGAAGACATCCAGTCATCAAGCCTGTGGCTGCGGGCGAACGACTACTGCAACGGCCCCGCCTGGGTGTCAACCGAAATCTCCCCCAACGACATTATGTATCTGACACGGGGATTATATTATTATATTTCCATATTCATAGTTAAGAGTTTATATTCACTGCTATAACTGCTATGATCTTGGAATATCAGATTCAGTGCAAACTTCATAAGCACGTGTCGAATGATAAACGGTAACAGTAGGTTTCCATTCTCGCCTCTAAGACCGGCTCAAGTGTTATTGGTGATCACATTTTCTAGATCTTAGTGTATCATTAAGTGTAACGATAGTCCTAAAAAAACATTAAGGGTATGACGTTAGAAGAACGATCAAATTGAATCGACCCAATACTTGTTTGTTATACTTTGTGATTATATCATCTAAAATCATCTATTATAACATGGAGTGTTAGCATGTGTTTGAGTTCCTAAGACCGTGAAAGTATCTCAGTTTACTTCTTACTAGACGGTGGGCTTTGGGGTTGCTCAAACGTCATTTGTAATAAGGTGATCATAACGACAACTTTCAGGTTCACCGAAAAGTTTGGCAAGTGACTGGGTAGCTCAAGAGCGGGATTTGCACCTCCGTTAATGGGGAGATATTCTTAGGGCCCTCTCGGTGTGAAGGAATCCATCATCGTCTTTCCAGACACAGGTGACTATGTCATGGGGATGCTGGAACACGTGAACGAGTAAGAAGAACAAAACCGGTAACGGGAGCAATGGTATAGTGAGCATGGTGATGACTCTAGAGGATTCGATGCACACCAGGTTTTATAAAGTATCGTGAAGCAAAGGGAACATCACATGATAACAAATGGTTCACTCGAATATCATTCATGCAAACATAGGGACCGATATGGATGTCCATGGTTCCGTATCGATCATTAAACGAAGGGGTTGCTTTCATGTCTATGGTTTACAGAACCTACGGGGTCACAAGCTTAAGGTAATCACTATCTGTTGAGTGTTAGTGGGACAGGAGTGATGATAATATATTTCTAGAATTGTTTCATCAATATCCGGAATAGTTCCAAGAGGTTCCGGAAGTGTTTCCGGGTCACCGGAAGGGTTTCAGTGAATATTGGGTAATACCGGGTATTACCGATTAATCGTATATAGGTGGACGTGTTACCTGGGCTGTTAAATTATATATGTAATGGTACAGAAGTGTTTAGAACATTTTATATTTAATTTAAATATCAACAGGCTTTAAAAGGCCAAGAGGTGGAAGGATACTTGGGCCACAAGGGCCCAAGAGGAGTTGGCGCCCCCCTTTCCCTGTGGGGGGGGGGGGAATTGGACAGGGGAAGGAGGCCTAATCCCTCTTCCTATGCCGGTGCCCCAAAGGGGACTTTTCCCCTTGGTGGCCGCCCTCTCCCTCCCCTCTAACCTATATACACTAGATGATTTCCACCCTATGGATACACAAGTTTTGGAGCATCTCTAGTCGATCTAGTGCACGTTCTAGTTGGTCCTAGTTGACTAATTAGAGAAAGCCCTAGGCAACTATAATCCTCATAATTAGAAGCCATGTGTGGTTGATCAGAACTCATTATGCATCTTTATAGTGTTCCTGGGTGATCGTAGGGCGATTTTTTTGTTTTCTACTACGTTTCCAAAAAGTGGCATCATGAGCGGTTCTATGAGTAGATGCAGGTTGCGATCTAGATCACATGTGGATATGAGGGTGATGTTCTTGATATGCTTCCCTCGTGTGTTGCTTCTATTCAGTTGATTGATGGCATGGTGTTGCTTTTCACAAGGTTCTGACAATCGCCTGGCTCTGGTTGTCAACGATCTGCTAATAGTTCCTTGGGCTTCATCATAGTCAAGAATAGTGAACCGTCACATACACAAGAAGGTGACGGAGATGGATCATCTTCTAGGGGGTCACACGTATTATACGACGTTTAGTGTGGGGGAACAAGATTTTTAATTAAGTTTCTTCTTTCACACACCCCGAAAGTTAATCTAGCAATAAGGATTATCACGTTATGGCGTGCACGTAGGTAGCTAGGTTTATCCAGAAATCCTAGAATCCACGTAATTAAAATTTTCCAAACCAATTAGAGGACATCTAACATGGTTTTGCAGGGTTTGCATATGATGTGGTATAGCCATCGTCATGATAATGAATTTATGTATGAGATAGTTATATGTTGTACTGTTAAGTGGCTTTCACGTCACGGCATGATGGTTGGAGCCACGAGATTGCCACCTTAATGTACATAGCATAGAGATAGGTTATAGGTGATGGTGGCAAGACGTACATATGGAGGACCCCGAGAAGAAGAATGTGTACCAAGGCGCGGGACGAGGAGCTATAATTCCATGCCACGACATAATTCTAGATTTCGGTAACACGACAACGTTGTTGAAACGGTCGCCACGACAACATTTTCTGATATTGCCGCCATGACAATGTTTTTGAAATGGTTGCCATGACAATGAAATATTGGCCGTCACATTGCTTCTACTGGAGATTGAAGACGGTCATGGAGAACTCCCGGTGCCCAGGTGTAAGGGCATACTTGTCCCTTAGTAGTTTTGGTGATTGATGGCAATACTTTTGCGGACTAATCGTGTGCATTGAGCTTTTCAGATATATCATGACTGAACACAAGACGATTTGATGCCCCTCGAAGATTATTGAAGACGGTGTTTCTCTACATTTCTTTTCGCTGGAGTTGAGTCGTAGGAAAGCCGTACTATTAAGAGGGGGTCAACATTGGAAAGGTTTGGGTGGAATCTCACGTACACGTTCCTTTTGCATCGCCTTTCCTTTGGCTCTTTGGAGTTTTCTCCGTATCATCGTGTCTCTGCAAAATGAAGGACTCCGAGTGTTGCTGTTCATACGCTGGCGGTAGTACTGCTTCCCAGAGCGGTACTACTGCAGGCACCAGCGGTAGTTCCGGGCTCCGGCACGGTAGTACCATGGGCTCCCACGATAGTACCGCTCCTTCTGAGTGGTAGTACCGTGAGCTCTAGCCTGGTGCTGTTGTGCAAGAAGTAGTAGGGGTGGATGTAATTTTTTACATCCGCGCCCTACGCGGTAGTACCGTGCCCTGGCGCGGTAGTACCGTGCCGCCTGGCCAGGCACAGCGGCATCAGCGGATGTAGGGGAGGATGTAATTTTTTACATCCGAACCCTACACAGTAGTACCGCACCTAGGTTGCAGTAGTACTGTGTTGGATTTTTGCATCGATAAAATCTCAGCGGAGGTAGTCAGGGATGTAATTTTTTATATATCCGTGCCTACTGTGCCTGGACCGTGGCTTCCCTGCGGTAGTACTGCACGGGGTCGCGGTAGTACCACGCCAGTGGTTCTACTGCACCCTGTCGGTGCTCATCTGGTCAGGTCCAGACTCTGCCGCGCCCACGGTAGTACCAGGGGCCACCGTGGTAGTACCACTAGCCCGTGCGGTAGTACTGCGGGTCGCGGGCTGAGTGGTGGGTAACGGTTGGAATTGTCCCCCCACTATATAAAGGGGTCTTCTTCTCCAAGAAGACTTACCTCTTCCATCCCTAAGCTCCATTGTTGCTCGAAGCTCCATTTTTGCCCAATCTCTCTCCGTAGCCAATCAAACTTGTTGATTTTCTCGGGATTGGTTGAGAAGGCCACGATCTACACTTCCACCAAGAGAAATTTGATTCCTCCCACTAATCCCTTGCGGGTCTTGTTACTCCTGGGTGTTTGAGCACCCTAGACGGTTGAGGTCACCACGAAGCCATAGTCCATTGTGGTGAAGCTTCGTGGTGTCGTTGGGAGCCTCTAATTAAGTTGTGGAGATATCCCCAACCTTGTTTGTAAATGTTCGGTCACCGCCACCAAGGGCACCAATAGTGGAATCATGGCATCTCACATTGTGTGAGGGCATGAGGAGAATACGATGGCCCTAGTGGCTTTTTGGGGAGCATTGTGCCTCCACACCGCTCCAACAGAGACGTACTTCCCTTCAAAGGGAAGGAACTTCGGTAACACATCCTCGTCTCCATCGGTTCCACTCTTGGTTATCTCTTACCTTTACTTGTGCAAGTTTTATTGTGGTCTTTCCCTTGCTTGCTTGTGTGCTTGTTGTTGTTGCATCATATAGGTTGCTCACCTAGTTGCATATCTAGACAACCTACTTTGTTGCAAAGTTTAATTTGGTAAAGAAAAGCTAAAAATTGTTAGTTTTTTGAAAATGGAGACAGTAGGAAAGGCTCCTACTAAAAATTGTTAGTTGCCTATTCATCCCCACCTCTAGTCAACTATATCGATCCTTTCAATTGGTATCAGAGCCTCGTCTCTTTATTAAGGACTTTGCCGTTCGAAGAGTATGGTTGACACCGTAGATGGTGGAGAGGAGCACTCCGATGTGAATCCGAGCTTGTCTAAGGCCGATGGGGGAACCGCGGTGTCTCGTGAGGAATTCAATGCGGCTTTGGACACACTGAAAACCTCCATGATGACCGAGATTGAAAGCATGTTTAATAAATTCTTAGAAGGGCTTAAACTATCTACCGCGCCGATGAAAGTGGGTGATCCCACTGACAAGGTGATGGATGCTAACTCCGACAAGGGAGAAGCTACTAGTGAAAAAGCTCCTTCTACTAGTGGTAAAAATGGCAATGGCATCTTTTCCCATGTGGAACCTCCACTTACTTATGGTGGACCAATTCCTTCCACCCATTTGAATCATGCCGGTCCTCCCCCTAAGATTGTCAAAAATGAAGACTTTGATTCTTGGGTTTATCGCTTTAAGCGGCATTTGAACCATGTTAATACTAACCTTTGGAGAATCATTGAAGAAGGTCTCTATTCGCATGACCGAAGCAACTTCACTCCTCGAGAAGCCGCGGATAATCAATTCAATGAGAATGCTCTATTCATCATCCAAGATGCAATTCCACCCAAAGATCTTGCTCATCTCCGACCCTTCACTGTGGCCAAGGATGCATGGAGGCATGTTGTTTCTCTTTACATGGGAAGCGCTAGCATTCAATGCTCCAACTATGAAGTAGTGCAAGATGAAGCCGATGAGTTTGCCATGAAAGAAGATGAAGAACCTCGTGAGCTCTATCGGAGATTGACTACTCTCGCGGTCTCACTCCGAGATCATGGGAGCAAGTATACGGATGATAATTGGATCAAGCGCAAATTTCTCAAGGCCATGTCCTCCGTCATTGGTCAAAGGCCGGACTTTCACACCTTGTCCTCAAGTGAAGTGTTGGATGAGTTTGTGGCTATGAGAATCTTGGACAAGACCGCCACCAATGTGGTGTTACATTCTCAAAGAGCAAAGAAGCCCAACCTTGCCTTGAAGGCCAAGGTTAGTGTGGAAGAAGAGGATGATGAGGAAGAAGATGGGAGCAACCCCGAAGATACTAAGTATGATTATCATGGACACATGGCTCTCGCTTCAAGGCAATTTTGGAGCAAGAAGAGTACAAGGCCCAACTTCAACAAGAACAACTCAAGTGGCTTCAAGGGCAAGCAACGTGTGAGAACATGTTACAATTGTGGCAATGTGAGCCATTTTGTTGTGGATTGACCTTACAAGAAGCGGGAAGACAATGGTGGCAAGCTCATCCAAAAAGACAAAGCCAAGTCCTTCCCCAATAAGAACAACTTCACCAAGAAGACTCCATCCAGAGGATTGGTGGTTCAACAAGAATACCATGATGATGATGATGAAGATAGTAAAGCCGCGGCGGTGGCCTCCGTTGCCATTGCCACAACTCCACAGATATCCCTCTTCAACTCACCTAATGAGAACATCACCGCCAAGTGCCTCATGGCTAAAGCCACCAATAAGGTAACCCCCCAACATCAAAACCACCATCATTAATACACCTTCCTTGACGTATTGCATTGATGAAAGTGAGGGGTCTAATGAGGAGGTAAATGAATTTGAGTCTTTTATGAGTAAGCTCAAGGGCAAATCCAAGAAGCACTTCGTTGCTCTCTTGGAACAACTTGGTGAAGCCAATGACATGATCGAGGCTCATGAGGAAACCATCTCTAAGATGGAAGGTCATAGTCGTGACTATGCCGATGAGATATCGGATCTTTCTAATACTCTTGAGGAAGAGCGTGTGCACCGTTTGGCTCTTGAGGAGTCACACAACGATGACCATGCTAAATTAAAGAAAGATCTTGATCATACTCTTGTTGTATCTCGTGTGCTAAGCTCCAAGAAGGCTAAACTTGGGGTTGACCATGCTAGACTCAAGGAGGAGTTTGATTTACTCAACAAGGCCTACAAGGGCCTTAAGGGTGCTCATGCAAGCCTCAAGGAGTCTCATGATCAACTCCAAGTGAAGATAACCAAGGAGAAAGCCACTTTTCCTCATATGGTATTAATTGATAATGCAAATGCTACTAACCCGTGTTGTGAGCATGTGCATCTTGTGGAGGCGAATGCCAAGTTGAAGGAGCAACTTGAGAAAGGCCATGTGATGTTCATACAAGGTGAGAAGAACCTCAATGACCTTTTGAGCAATCAAAATGAAGTTGTGGCCAAAGAGGGAGTTGGGTTCGCACCCAATTCCAAGAATAAGAAGAAGAACGACGAGACCAAACAACCTCCCCCTCTCAAGAAAACTTTTGTGAAGGAGGGAGAGGGTGCTCCAAAGGAGAAGAATAACAATGTGAAGTGTGGTGATGTCAAAAAGGGTAATGCCACCCCTTCCAACAAAGCCAGCGACTTTAACCCTTCTTATGTGTTGTGCCGTGCTAGTGATGGGCATGTTTATGCTAAATTTGTTGGTTCTCCTTATGAGTACATCGAATGGTCTATTTGGGTTCTTAAGACCCTTGTTACTAACATCAAAGGACCAATTACAAAAAGGGTACCTAAAACCAAGCATTGATCTCTTGTAGGTGTTTGCTTCTGGTGGGGGATCATGGTTGCTCGATAGTGGAGCCACAAATCATATGACCAGAAGCAAGGACTTGGTGATGGACGTGCACAAGATTCCATCTATGCCCACCAACGACGAGTGGGGTGATGCCTCGTCTTCTAAGGTATTAGGTCTTGGCAAGGTTGTCATTTCTCATGATTGCATGATCAAGAAAGTCATGCTTGTTGAGTCCCTTGCTTACAATCTACTTTCCGTTCGTCAACTTGCACTCATGGGCTTTGCCACTTTCTTTGATATTGATACCCTGGCCCTCTTGTGGAGCAAGACTCTTAAAGTAGCCTTTGTTGGGCATGTCAAGAATGGTCTCTATGTGATTAACTTTTCATAGCTACCCACTAAGACCGCGACATGCCTAATCGCTAAAGTTGATGTGGGATGGCTTTGGCATCGCCGTTTAGCCCATGCCAATATGAGATCTTTGCAATGTATTCTCAAGGGGGACCATGTCTGTGGACTAACAAATGTCAGTTTTGCCAAAGATCACGCTTTCAGTGCTTGTATCGAAGGAAAACTTCATGAGAAGGCTCACCCTCCCACAACTATCATCTACTCGAAGAGACCCTTCGAGCTCCTTCACATGGGTCTCTTTGGGCCTCCATCGTTTGATAGTCTCGGGGGTAGAAAGTACTGCTTGGTGATTGTGGATGATTATTCAAGATACACTTGGGTATATTTCTTCATGAGGAAGAGTGAGACTCAACAAACCGTCATCGACTTTGCAAATGAAGATCAAAGTCAACATGATGCAAAGATCTTGACAATAAGGAGTGACAATAGCACCGAGTTCAATAAGTACACCTTAGATGAGTTTCTTAGTGATGAGAGGATCAGGCATCAATATTCTGCACCATACACCCCTCAACAAAACGGTGTCGCGGAGAGGAAGAACCGGACATTGATGGATGCAGAAAGGACCATGATGGCGGAGTTCAAGTCTCCATACAACACTACAAAAAAAGACACATCCGTGACATTTTGGGCCGAACGAAAAAAAAATCTGTCATACATATGACACTTCTATGACGATAGTTGTGACAAAACCCGGTATCATCATAGATGTGGTGGGCTCCTACTTCTATGACAAAAACTCATGACAGAAAATGGGCTTTTCGTCCTGGGCGGGCCGGAGACGCAGCTGCATGACATTCTTTGGGTCGTGCATGACGGAAAAAACCATGGTAGAAGCGAGGGGGAGGAAAATTTCGGGGAGTTGCCGGTTACGGTGGGAGGTCGAGGGTGGAGTGATGCGTGTTTCTCTCGTACAGGTATGCGCGTGTGTGCGAGGCGTTGGCTCTAACTGAACCCGAGCGAGGCGTTGGGCTCTAACTGAACCCGAGCGATTGCACTGCAGGCTACGCGTTACTGAACCCGAGCGATCGGTCGATGGCTGTTAACTGAACCCGATGGAGCGATTCCTTCACTACTGCTGCTAACTAAAGCCGATCGATGCTGCCTCTAGGATGAACAGTGAGCGTTGCGAGGGGGTTTGGATGAACAGTGAGCGGTGGTGTTGCCTCTGGATGAACAGGAACCCATGGTGTGGAGGGCTAGATGAACAGTAGACGGTGGAGGGGTGGCTGTGGAGGGGTGGTTGAACAGGACCCCGTGGTGTGGAGGGATGGATGAACAGTAGACGGTGGAGGGTTGGATGAATAGTAGACAGTGGAGGGGTGGTTGAACAGTAGCCGGTGGAGTAGCGCGTGGTGGAGGCTGGATGAACAGGAGCCCATGGAGGCTGGATGAACAGGAGCCCATGGAGGCTGGAGGAGGTTGACGGTAGCTCGTGGAGGCTAGAGGAGGTCGACGATAGCTCGTGGAGGCTGGAGGAGGTCGACGGTGGAAATGAACAATATC